>NW_003315897.1:703770-711243 GCF_000151265.4 Micromonas pusilla CCMP1545 | reverse complement strand
AGGACTTTACCCGGCGTGTCTCGCCTCCCGCAGACCCCGCCGACCCTCCCTCCCCCCCCTCGCTCCCCCGCCGCCGCTGCGCTAGGTTTTCAACCTGACCACGTACCCGCATCTCGTCGGGCTGTTCAACGAGCTCGGGATCGACTCGGACGCGTCGGACATGTCCTTCTCGCTGTCCACGGACACCGTGGAGTGGGGCTCTCGAGGATTAGGCGCGTTCTATACACTGGTCCCCATACGACGGCGTCGGCGTGGTGAACGCCGATCCTTAAGGACTTTTGCCGGCGTGTCTCTCCGCCCAGGGTCCCTCGCTTTCAATCCCCGCCCTCGACGCCTTTCAACTCCATCTGACGCCTTTGAACTCCACCCCGACGTTCGCTTGTATGGAATGGCCCTTAGGCGCGGTGTTCGCGCAGAAGAAAAACGCGTTATCCGCCGACTTCCTCCTGATGATACGAGAGATCGTCCGGTTCGGGAAAGAAGCCCCGGAAGTTCTGAGAGAGTCCCCAAACTCGCGACACGCGGAATTCGGCTGGATGACGCTCGGGCAGTACCTCGCGCGAAGGGGCTACTCGCGGTTCTTCACGGAGAATTACGTCGTGCCCATGTGCGCGGCGATATGGTCGTGCTCCGACCGCGACACTCTGGACTTCCCCGTCGTGACGCTCGTGCGGTTCTGGGTGAACCACCACCTCCTGAACCTCGTCGAGCGGCCGCTGTGGCGCGTCGTGAGAGGGCGCAGCGAGGCGTACGTCGACGCGATCGTTCGCGCGATCACGAGGGAGGATTTCGACGGGAATCGCCGCGGCGTCGTCGAGCTCGACGCGCGCGTGGTCGCGGTGAAGCGAAAGTCGTACGGCGTCGCCGTCTACTGGACGCGCGAGGGCGGTTCGAGGCCGGGGGAGATCACGAAGTGCGAGTACGACGACGTCATCTTCGCGTGCCACAGCGACCAGGCGCTCGCCATCTTGGGCGAGGAAGCGAAGGACGCCGAACGCGCCGCGCTGGACGCGATTAAGGCGCGTTATCCTTACACTGGTTCCCATACGACCGCGTTGGCGTGGTGGACGCCGTTCCTTAAGGACTTTTCCCGGTGCATCTCTCCGCCTAACCCCCGCTTTCAATCCCGAAAACACCTCGACGCCTTTCAACTCCAACTGACAACTTTCAACTCCACCCCGACGTCGCCTCGTATGGAACGACCCTAAGTTTCAAAAAAACGACGTGTGGCTCCATCGCGACGCGACGCTCATGCCGCGCAATAAGAAGGCGTGGGCGTCGTGGAACTGCCTGAAAGGCTCCTCGCGCGGCGCGAGCGGCGAAGACGCCAGCGTGTGCGTGACGTACTGGGTGAACCTGCTGCAGAACTTGCCGGAGCGCGAACCCGATTTGTTCGTCACGCTCAACCCGCCGCGACCGCCGGCGACGGGGACGACGCAGCACCGCGTGACGTTGAGCCACCCGCTCTTCAACGCGCGCGCGATCGACGCGCAGACCGCGATCAACGACAAGTTCCAGGGCGACGGAGGCGTGTGGTTCGCGGGCGCGTGGCTCGGGTACGGCTTCCACGAGGACGGGATCAAGTCCGCGGTGGACGTGTTGGACAAGGCGCGTTGTCTCTCACACTGGTCCCCATACGACCGCGTTGGCGCGGTGAACGCCGATCCTTAAGGACTTTACTTCCCGGCCCATCTCTCCGCCCGCCCCTCGCTTTCAATCCCCGACCTCCCTTGACGCCTTTCAACTCCACCCCTCGACCCGCAGATGATCGGCGGCCCGGGGGCGTCCGTCCCGTGGACGCCGCGTCGATGCGACCCGCGTTTGAACCGAACGACGTCGCTCGCGCTGCCGCTGTTCAAGCGCGTCGGCGCGAGCTGGGTCCCGCCGAACCGAACGTTCAAGATGATTCTTCCGAACGGCGCTGAGATGAAGATGCGAGGGAAAGAGATACCGGGGCTACCGCCGAAGCTCGCGGTGGACGGCGGGTACGAAGTCCCGGAGGTGTCCGTCACCGTGTACGACCAAAAGGCGCGTTCTGTTCTGATCACACTGGTCCCCGTACGACCGCGTTCGCGTGATGAACGCCGTTTCTTAAGGACTTTCTCTCCCGGCGCTCGTCACTCTCCGCCCATCCCTCGGTTTCGATCCCGACACACCTCGACGCCTTTCAACTCCGCTTCTGACGCCTTTGAACTCCACCCCGACGTTCGCTCGTATGGACAATTACCCAAAAGATGTTCATGAACACCGTCCTGCGCGCGGACATCGGGTTCGGAGAGGCGTACATGAACGGCGACTTCGACTGCGACTTATACGCGCTCCTCGATATGCTGTGCGCGGGCCACCCCGCGAACGTGGGATCGCGCGCGGGCGCGGACAGCGGCGTGCCGTCCGCGGGCGGCGGCGTCGTCGGCGCGTTCGCCTCCGTCGCGCGGTGGCTCGGGTCTAAGATGGAATTCGCCGCGCACGCGGCGCTTTCGAACACGAGAGAAGGGTCGAAGCGAAACATCGAGTACCACTACGACGCCGGGAACCGGTTCTACAAGCTCTGGCTCGACGACACGATGCTGTACAGCTCGGGGATACATCAGCCGCTGAAGTGGAAGACGCGGTGCACGGTGTTTTCCGCGTTGGGCGACCTCCGCGACGACGACCGCGCCGGGAGGGAGGAGCGCTTAAAGGCGGCGCAATACGCCAAGATCGACGCGATGATCGACCGCCTGGACGTGCAGCAGAGCGACCACGTCCTCGAGATCGGGTGCGGGTGGGGCGCGTGCGCGATTCGTCTGTGCGAGCGATACCCGAACGCGAGAGTCACGGGGCTGACGATCAGCAACGAGCAGGCGCGTTCTATCTCACACTGGTTCCCATACGACCGCGTTGGCGTGGTGCACGCCGTTCCTTAAGGACTTTGCCGCGCGATTCTCTCCGCCCAGGGTCCCTCGTTTTCAATCCCGACACACCTCGACGCCTTTCAACTCCGCTTCTGACGCCTTTCAACTCCGCTTCTGACGCCTTTCAACTCCACCCAGTTCGCGGAGGCGACGGCTCGCGTCGCCGCCGCCGGCGTCGCGGACCGCGTGACCATCGTCCTCAAGGACTACCGCGATCATCTCGGCGCGGACGAGAGGGCGACGTACGATAAGGTGATCTCCATCGAGATGATCGAGGCGGTGGGGCACGAGCACCTCCCCGGGTTCTTCCGGGTCGTTTCCGACGCGTTGAAGCCGGGCGGGAAAGCCGCGATTCAGGTCATCACGATGCCGGACGATCGATACGAGAGCTACTGCAAGTCTGAATCCGACTTCATCCGAGCGTACATCTTCCCCGGCGGGCACTTGCCCTCCGTCGGCGCGATGGTCGCGGCCGCGGAGCCCGCGGGGCTGATCCTCGACCCCGCGTACGACGACATCGGGACGCACTACGCGGTCACCTTGCGTCTGTGGCGCGAGCGGATGATGGCGAGAAAAGACGACATCCTCGCCATGGGATACTCGCGCAAGTTTCTTCGAATGTTCGAGTTTTACTTCGCGTACTGCGAGGCTGGGTTCGCGCGAGGTCTCATACACGACCTGCAGACGACGTGGGTGAAGGAGGCGTACGAGGGCGCCGCGCGCGGGCACGCGCGCGCGCGAGGGACGACGCACGGGTCGGGGGAAAAGGCGAGGGCGATTGCGGGCGCGACGCTGTGTTTTTTCGGAGCGCACGCGCTCGCGACCGTCGCGGGCGCGCGCGCGGACGACGCCGCGCGGTCCGACGCGATGTTGATACCGACGCTCGCGTTTGGGACGTATATCCTGAATCTGATCTGCGTCGCGATGACGTTCGTCTTCGTGACGAGCTCGCGGCGACGCGCGAAGAAGCGCGCGAAACGGCGGCGAAAAAAGAGAGTGAAGGACTACGGCGTCGCCGGCGCCGACGAGCTCGAGCGGCGGGACCGCGTCGGTCGCCGCGCGGGCGCGAAACAGTCCGCGATGATGCGCTCTAAAGCCCTCGCGGGGCTTTTCGCGGACGGCGTCCTGAACCTCGCCGTCGGCGCGCTCGCGTGCGCGCACGTGTGGTTCGAGGTGGTGGACGCGCGCGCCGCCGCCGACGCCGACGACGGGGTCTGTTGGACGACGGCTCTCTTCGAGTCGCTCCTCGAGCCCGCGACCCCCCCCGGGAACTGCGTCCTCGCCGCGTTTGTCGTCGCGCTCGCGTGCGCGGTCGCGCTGAGGCGTCTGCTGTTCGTGGTGACGAGCGAGGTGGGATACTTTCCGTCGACGCGCGCGGCGAAGACGAATTGGCTCGAAGGCGCCGCGCGAGACGCGTGCGTCGTCGTCGTCTCCGCGGCGTCGCTTCGCCACGGCGCGCTCGTCAAGTTAATCGCCGCGATGGCGACGTCGTACGTCACCGCGTTCGCGCTGTCGTGCGTCGAGTTCGCGCGGACGAAGTGCGCGTTTAACGACGGCGGTGACGCGTGGTATCGAAGGGTCTCCGAGCCCGCGGCGACGGTTACGTTTTTCGTCGCCACGCTGACGCCGAGGCTCGTCGCGTCGCGCGTCGTCGTCCCGCTCGCGTACCGCGCGGTCGTCGTCGCGCTGTTCGCGTCGGTCACCGGGGCGGTGACCTTCGTAACGACCGCGCCGTATGCGTTTTACGAAAAGATGGTCCTCGAGGACCCGAGCGCGCTGGTCGCGGCGTTGAAGTTTGACGTGTTGGCGGCGGAGGTCCCGGCGCCGCCCGAGTGGGCGTGTGATTTATTTCTCGGCGTCTTCGCCGCGGCGTTCGCGCTCGGCGCGTTCGCGAGCGACGTGGGCGACTTCGCGCAGCGATGGCAGGCGAAGAAGGCGGCGGACGCGGTGCGAGAGCGGGTGTTGGCGACGGCCGCGGAGGTGGCGTGAGTGAGGAGGAGGAGGAGGAGGAGGGGAGAGGCGATGGAGACGCGTAGTAACGTCGACACTAAGTTATTCACTCCTCCGCTATCCGCCTGTCATGCTGTCGTCGTCAAACCCGACTCGGGGTTTCCAAAAGCGTCCGCCCCGAAAACGCGATTCTCTTCGGGTCATCCATCACTCGCGCCCGCGCGCCGTCGCCCGCCGCCCGCCGCCGCGTCGAGCCCGCCGACCGACGCGCGATGGTGAACACGAAACCGGTCCCGTGGAAGACGGACGCGACCGCGGACAAGACGCGGTTCCCGTCGCGCCCCGGCTCCGTCGCCGGCAGCGCGCGGTCTGGATCCGGCGGGGGTAAGACGACGACGACTCTGAAGAAGAAGAACGCGGTGCCCGGCGAGGACGACCCGTGGGCGCACTACGACGCCATGGACCGCAAGTCCCCGACGCTCAGCGCGATCGACGACGACTGGAGCGAGGAGAGGCAGTGGGCGACGACGAACGAGGAGCTCGCGTACGACCCCGCCGCGCTGGAGCTCCTCCGGACGCGCGCGGCGAACGGCTGGCGCGACGACGACGACGACGACGGAGGATCTTCATCGATGGGCGCGTCCACGCGCTTCGGCGGGCCGTCCGCGACGATACGCGCGGAGCGCGCGCGACGACGGTCGAAGCTCGCGGATCCCGGCGGCACGGGCGAGTCCGACGTCGGCGGGTGGGCGAACGTCCCGCGGATGCGGTTGGGCGGGGCGGATCCGCTGGGGGGGCCCGATCGCGGTCGGAACGACGGCGGGATCGGCTGGGGCGTCGTCCACAATCTGGAGCGACACGGCGCGGAGGTCAACACGCTGCCGCGGTCGGAGAAGACCGACGCCGCCGCGGAGAACCCGAAGAAGCCATGGGAAACGCGCGGGCTGCATCCGTTACGCCGGAAGCAGCTCGTCGGCGGCTCGGACGTCATCACCGGCCTCTGGCAGCCCTCCGGGAGCACGTGGGGCGGTCACGCGGGCGAGCGGTTCAAGCCGGACCCGACGCGGCGCACGGCGGCGATCAAGGCGCAGGTGGACGCGATCGAGGCCGCGGACTGGCGAAAGGAGCAGGTGCTCTCGAGCGCGGCGGTGAACGGGTTCATGCTGGACGAGGGCGGGAGCGTCGAGGCGAGGGCGCTCGTGGAGGCGGCGGAGCGGTCGCGGAGAGACTCGGTCGGGGTCGACGGGCTCTCCGCCGCCGCCGCCGCGAAGCTCCGCCGCGAGGCGATGGCGTTAGGGTTGGCGTGAGCGCTTCCTTCCGTCTTCTAGCGAGCGTCGGGTGTATTATCAATCATATACGTTACTACTCCTGTGCTATGATCACAGCGTGACGCGCCGAAGAACGCGACCGTCGACGACGAGCGATTCGCGATTCGTTCGAATTCATTCAGAACGCGACGTCGACGGTGACGGACAGATGATCGCTCGGGTGGTTCTCGTTCGGCAGCCCCTCGCCGAGATGCTCGATCGCCGGCAGCGGCTCCGCGGCGGTCACGTCCACGCCGTCGCTCACGAAGACGTAGTCGATGCAGTCGGTGAACCCCGGGGTCACGTTCGTGTGCGCGGGCTCGCCGGTTTCGGGACGCGTCGGCGCCGGTTTCAACTCCTCCGTCCCGGTTTCGCCGGTTTCGATCATCGTCGTCGTCGACCCGGGGTCGCTCCTCACGACGCCCGCGGTGGCGGCGGCCGCGTACGCGCTTCTGAGCCGCCTCCCGACGCCGCCGCCGTCCTCGACGCCAGGTATGATCCCCCTGAGCATCCGCGCGTGCACTTCGGACCCGGGGACGCTGTTGAAATCCCCCGCGATGATCACCGGCGTCGACGCGACGGATTCGCCTGGGGAGAGTTTGTCCTCGTGCTCGCGCATGAAGTGCGCCACCTCCGCGCATAAACGCTCCGCTTGCGACAGTTTCACGTCCGCGCACGTCGGGTCCCAGAACAAGTGCGTGTTGGCGACGAGAACGGTCCTTCGCGGGTCCGTTTTCGTGCGCAAGAGCGCGAGGACGCCGACGCAATCGCGGACGTGACGCGCGTCCGGGACGCGTTCATCGTCTTTTTCGTCGTTCGACGTCGTCCCCGTCCCCGTCCCCGTCCCCGTCCCCGTCCCCGTCCCCGTCCCCGTCGTCGCGCCGTCCCCATCCCCCTCCTCCCCCTCCTCTTCCTCCCCCGCCCCCGCCCCTGTCTTGACGTACCCCGCGGGCCGTCCGTACGCGACGTCGTTGTACTCGATCGCCCGGCGCGCGAGGAGCTCAAACTTGGCGCGCTTGAAGAAGAGCCCGCATCCGTCCTTCTTGTCGTTCGTCAGCTTCGTGCGCTGCTTGTACACGCCGCCGTAGCCGCGCCGCTTTAGCCACGGCGCCCAGTGCTCGTCGTACGCGTCCACCTCCTGGAGCGACAGGACGTCGGCGTCGAGCGCGGCGAGCGTTTCCGTGAGCTTCTCGCCTCGGCGTTTCCATCTGCGTGAAGAGGGAGGCGGGACGAGCGGGAGAGGTGCCGAGTTGATGTGAGATCATTACGACGAGGTCAGATCAGGGGACGACGCGCGGACGGACGGACGGACGGACGCACTG
>NW_003315897.1:698839-703503 GCF_000151265.4 Micromonas pusilla CCMP1545 | reverse complement strand
AGCACGCTCTTCCCGCACAGCCCGAAGTTCGCGCTCAAGTGCGTCCGTCCGTCCGTCCGTCCGCGCGTCGTCCCCTGATCTGACCTCGTCGTAATGATCTCACATCAACTCCGCACCTCTCCCGCTCCTTCCCCCTCCTCTTCCTCCCCCGCCCCCGCCCCTGTCTTGACGTACCCCGCGGGCCGTCCGTACGCGACGTCGTTGTACTCGATCGCCCGGCGCGCGAGGAGCTCAAACTTGGCGCGCTTGAAGAAGAGCCCGCATCCGTCCTTCTTGTCGTTCGTCAGCTTCGTGCGCTGCTTGTACACGCCGCCGTAGCCGCGCCGCTTTAGCCACGGCGCCCAGTGCTCGTCGTACGCGTCCACCTCCTGGAGCGACAGGACGTCGGCGTCGAGCGCGGCGAGCGTTTCCGTGAGCTTCTCGCCTCGGCGTTTCCATCTGCGTGAAGAGGGAGGCGGGACGAGCGGGAGAGGTGCCGAGTTGATGTGAGATCATTACGACGAGGTCAGATCAGGGGACGACGCGCGGACGGACGGACGGACGGACGCACTTGAGCGCGAACTTCGGGCTGTGCGGGAAGAGCGTGCTGCGGACGTAGCACTGCGCGAGGACGTTGTACGACGTCACGCGCGCGAGCGCCTTCGCGCCGTTCGACGCGCCCGCCATTTATGCCAGCGAGAGAGCGTCAAGGTTTTGGTTTTCGTGATGGGTGATTTTCCATTGTCGATGTCGTAACTCGTCTCATCGCGCGCGCACGCCGCGCCTCGCGTCCATGCTCGCGTCGACGACCTCGACGTGCGGCACGCGAGCATCCGCCGCCGCCGCCGCCGCCTCGCGCGTCGCGACGGCGGCGACGACGACGACGACGACGACGATGACGCGATGCCACGCGTCCCCACCGCGTCACGCCGCGCGTCGCCCGGCTGACCACGACGTCGGTCACTTTCAGCGCGAGCCGCTGCGACTCGACCCGGACGCGCCGCTGTGGGTGTTCGGGTACGGCAGCATCGTGTGGAAGACGGGGTTCGAGTACGAGGAGCGGAGGGTGTGCGTCGCGCGGGGGTGGCGACGACGGTTCTACCAGGTGCGAGACGAGACGCGTCGTTCTCTATCCATCATCGTTTGGCATTCGATCGATGTCTTCACCACGCCGACCGGCGCCGACGCGCGCCACTCCCCCAACCTAACGCACGTTACTCGACCGTTTATCATCCCTATTCATTCATCACAGGGCTCCACGGATCACAGAGGCACGCCGGATTTCCCCGGCAGGACGGTCACGCTCGAGGCGTGCGGGGACGACGTCCGATGTTGGGGCGCCGCGTACAAGATCTCCCCGAGAGACGCCCCCGCGGTTCTAGATCTTTTAGAGATCCGGGAAAAGCAATACGATCAGCGGATCTTAGTTCCCCTCCACGAAGACGCCTCGGACGACGCCCCCGTCATCGTCGAGAACGCGCTGACGTACGTCGCGACGGCGCACGAGAGCAACCTGAACTGGCTGGGACACGCGCCGGTGGATGACATCGCGAAGACCATCGCGCGCGCCGTCGGACCGTCGGGCGCGTCCTATTCGTCACACTGGTCCCCATACGACCGCGTTCGCGTGGTGAACGCCGATCCTTAAGGACTTTTCTTTTTCTTCCCGCTCGCGCGCGTTTCTCTCCGCGCGCCCCTCGGTTTCAACATTCGACCCTACGACGCCTTTCGACTCCGCCACCGACGCCTTTCGACTCCGCCCCGACGACGACCCTCAGGGCCCAACCGCGAGTACTTGTTCAACCTCGCGACCGCGATGCGCGAGCTCGGGATCGACGACGAGGAGCTGTACGAGCTCGAAGACGCGGTCAGGCGGCGGACGGAGGGGTGTGAGGGAGGGGCGTGAGGCGCGGGGTGGCGCGGTGGGATAGTCCGTCCGCGACGACGCGCGGCGAGGTGCCCACTCAAGGGCGTTTCCGTACAGTCGGTAGTGGGCTAAAGAAAAAATGTTCATCGGTCAGTCGAAAGGGGTGAGCGATCAAATGTTGAAACCGAGGGACGGGTGAAACACTTTTTCGTAGATGTCGACGTCTCGTGAACTCTGCGCCGCACACGTGTCCGTGTCCGCACGCGTTCGGCCGACGTCGGCGGCACTGTCGACCGCGCCGCGTCCTCTCGCGCGCGTCGCTCGCGATGTCGCAACCCCCCCCCGCGTTTCCTCCGAAGACGAAGACGAAGATCGGCGTCCTCGCGCTGCAGGGCTCGTTCGCGGAGCACTGCGCGCACGTCCGCCGATGCGGCGGCGAGCCCGTGGAGGTGCGCAAGGCGGAGCAGCTCGTGGGCTGCTCCGGGCTCATCATCCCCGGCGGCGAGGTGCGTTCTGTACACTGGTTCCCATACGACCGCGTTGGCGTGGTGAACGCCGATCCTTAAGGACTTTCTCTCCCGGCGCGTCTCCCCGCCCATCCCTCGCGTTCAATCCCCGCCCACGACGCCTTTCGACTCCGCTTCTGACGCCTTTGAACTCCACCCCGATATCATCGCTCGTACGGAACGACCCGCAGTCCACGACGATGGCGAACATCTGCCGGCGATGGAACCTCTTCGAGCCGCTTCGCGACTTCGCCGCGAGCGGCGGCGCGGTGTGGGGCACGTGCGCGGGGCTGATTTTCCTCGCGGACCGCATCGGGCGCGGCGCGAAGCAGGGCGGGCAGGAGCTGTTGGGCGGGCTCGACGTGACGGTCGATCGCAACTTTTTCGGATCGCAGGCGCGTTCTATTACCACACCGGTCCCCGTACGACCGCGTCGGCGTGGTGAACGCGATTCCTTAAGGACTTTCTCTCCCGGCGTTCTTTCGTCTCTCTCCGCGCCCGTCCCTCGGTTTCGATCCCGACGCGCCGCCTTTCGACGCCGCCTTTCGACTCCGCCCTGACGACCCTCGTTTGACCCATCCAAATCAGATCGACTCGTTCGAGACGTCGATGCGTTGCGCCGTCCCGGACGCCGACGACGGCTCCGACACGCCGTTCCGCGCCATCTTCATCCGCGCGCCCGCGATACTGAGCGCGGGGCCCGGCGTGGAGGTACTCGCGGAGTACGCGCTGCCGGAGGAGAAGAGAGCCGAGCTGAGAGGCACGGACGCGGAGGACGTCGAGAAGATCATCGTCGCCGTGAAGCAGGGCGGCAATCTGCTCGCGACGAGCTTCCACCCGGAGGTGACGTCCGACGTGCGGTGGCACAAGCTGTTTTTGGAGATGTCGAGCGCGGCGAAGGCGTACGCGGGGGTCGGGGAGGACGCGGTGCGAAAGGCGTCGGAGAGCGAGATCGCGCTGATTCATCCGGGGTTGTTGCCGACGTTTACGGATTCCGTATTCGCCGGTGCGGCGCAGCAGGGGGGGGCGTGAGGGACGGCGGGCGGTCGTTTCGGCGGCGGGTGTTTAATGGATGTGTGGACGGACGGATCTCGCGCGCGTCGTTTTATCATATGGATATCCTCGTTCTATTATGTATTCACTCGCTCGCTCACCGTGCGTCCGTGCCCGCGGCGGCGTCGACGTCGACGCCGGCGTCGTCGTCGTTCGCGGCGTCGGCGTCCCTCCTCTCGCCCGTCGCCGCCGCCGCCCCGCCCCGCTCCGGCTCTCGCGCTTCGCCTCCGAACGCCGGGTCCCCGACGTTATTTACCGTCGCGCGCGTGCTTCGGACCAAGTCCTCCTGATACGCGCCGTAGAATCGCCCGGTCATGAACTCGCGCCATCGGTTGCGCGCGGTTCGTCCGTCCGGACCGGCGCCGTCGCCGCCGTCGACGAAACCGCCGAAACCGCCGAAACCGCGAAACTCGTTCGTCCAGTCGCCCGCGCCCGCGGCGTCCTCGTACCCGCCGGCGAACGACGACGGACCGTCGGGACCCGCGTCCGACCGCGGCGGCGGCGCGGACGTCCACCGCTCCGACCGTCCCGCGCCCTGGCCTCGGTAACTCCTCGCCGCGGTCCACCGCGACGACGCCGACGACGCCGCCGCCGACGCCGCCGCCGCCGACCGCGCGCCTTCGCCGCGGCTGAACGCGTCTCTTCGCTCTTCCGCGAGAGGAGGCGAAGGTCCTGACGGGGAGGAGGCGCTCGAGGGGCTCTCGGAGGCGGCGGCGGCGGCGCTCGCGCCGCCGTTCATCCATTCGTTGAACGGCACCGCGCGCGCTTCCACGTCGACGACGCGCGCGTCGTCGTCGTCGTCGTCGTCGTGACTGGTTCCCATACGACCGCGTTCGCGTGGTGAACGCCGTTCCTTAAGGACTTCGTCGTCGTCCTCCTCCTCCACCCCCGTGAACGAGAACCCAGCCTCGGACGCGCCGCCCGCGCCCTGGAACGCGACGGCGGGCGCGTCTACCTCGACCTCGACATCGTCGTCGCCCATGTCATCGACGGCGGCGGCCGCGGCGGGGGGCGCCGCCGCCGCCGCGCGTCGCACCGCGTCCACCGCCGACTTCGCCGCCGCCGCGGGTGGATATTCGCCGTACGGATCTCCTCGCGCGCGCCGCGCGCCGCCCGCGCCGTCGTCGTCGCCGTATCGCGCGCCTCCCCGTCCCGAATCGTCGGGTTCAAACTCGAAAGGGGTTTTCGACTCGAACGGCGACGCGTTCCAAAACTCCCGCATCTCCCCGCCCGCCGCCGCCGCCGCTCCGAAGAGATCC
>NW_003315897.1:628310-698739 GCF_000151265.4 Micromonas pusilla CCMP1545 | reverse complement strand
CGCCGCTCCGAAGAGATCCTCGCGTCGCCGCCGCCGCCGACGTCTCGCGTCGGCGTCCCTGAACGCGTCAAAGTTGCGCGCTCTGCTGCCCCACGCGTCCCCGGTCCCTCTGTCGCCGCCGTCGCGCGGGTCCCAATCCCCGACGCCGGCGCCCGTTGGTCCCATCCCCATCCCCTCGCCGCGCGCGACCGCGACCGCGAGCAGCGCGAGCCCGCCGACGAGGACGACGACGCCGACGACGCGTTGGAACAACGCGAAGAAGAGGAACCCCCACAGCAGATACGACAACGTTCGTAGCGTCGCCATCGGGACGCCTCGCGGGGTGGTCCGCGCGAGGACGCGCGCGGTGGCGTCGGAGACGGACGCGATGATAGTCAGGACGAAGGAGACGACGGCGCCGACCGCGGCGGGGAGGGCGTCGCCGGAGAAGAGCGAGGACGGCGGCGTCGGCGGCGCGAACGGGTCGTCCGCGAACGACGACCTACTCGACGACTCGCGCCACCATCCGTCGTCGTCCGCGCCGTCGCCGTCGCCGCGGTCGCGGTCGCGCGATGACGTCGCGTCCTCCGCGTCGCTCCCCCCGCGCGTCGGCCACTCCCCCCACTCGAGCTCGTCCGACCACGTGTCCGCCTCGTCGTAATACCGAGGCGCGCGCGGGCGGTCGTCGAACGACGACGACGACGACGACGCGCGGCGGACGACGAATCTCGTCGCGCCGCGCGGGCGAAGATCCGCGGGGAGACGGTGCCGCGGTCGCGCCGCGACGCCGCCCCGCGCGCGTCGCGGGGTCGCGCGACGCGACGACGACGCGCGAGGCGTCGTCGCGGAGGAGGGCGCGGCGGCGGCCCGGCGAGGGAGGAGGACGGCGCCGAGAGGCGGCATCTCTCTCGGTGCTCGCTCGCTTTCAAAACCAACCGAAGCGACGCCTCGGGCGCGCTCCCTCGGCGCGCCTCCCCTGCTGCGCGGGTTCGAGCCTCGCGCGCGGCGCGGGCGGCCGCGGCGGGCGCAGAGGACGCTCCCTGCCCCGCGGAGACGCGCGTCGCCGTCTTCCGCGCGGGCGAAGGTGGCCCACGGCGGCAACCCTAGCGGAACGACTACAAATCTCGCGTCAGTCGTCTTGCCAAAAGTGCAAGTGGACTCTTCTTCATCAGCCGTTTCGACGTCACGACAAGACGTCAGTCCAATCGGCGCCGCGGCCTCGCTCTCGGTCATGGTCGCGTCGTCGTCGCGGCCGCACGCCGCGTCCGCGTCCGTCTCCGCCGCGCCGCCGACGCACCTCTCCACGTTCCCGCCGCCGTCCTCCGCGGCCGTCGCGTCGCGCCTGGCGGGCGGTCAACGACTCTCTCGAGATCTACGAGACGCGATCGAGGCGCGATGGCGCCACGACGCCGCGGCGACGGACGAGTTCGCGCGCGTGTTCTCGGAGACCGCCGCGCGGCATGGGGCGTCCTCGGAGGCGCGTCATCGATCGAGCGCGCAACAACCGTCCTCTCCGACGCCGCCGCCGCCGACGCCGCGCGCGCGCGTCGACGCGCGCGCGTCGTCGTCGTCGTCGTCGTCGTCGTCGTCGCCGTCGTCACGACCGATGGCAACAACGCCGTCGCATCGGAAGCTCCGCGAGAGACTCGACGCGTGCGACGTCTCCGGCGTCGACGCGGCGTCGATCGACTGGTCCGCGCTCGCGAGCGTGATTTCGTCCGAGGCGGTCGCCGCGCTCGGCGCGAGGGGAAGAGGAGAAGCCGAAGGAGACGGCGACGACGACGCGGACGCGCGCGTCGCGTTTGAAGTCAACAGCGGCGGCGCCGTGTTTTTTTGTATTTTTTCGTCGCCGCCGCCGCCGTCGTCCGAACCCGCGCCCGAGCCAGCGACCGAGCGCGTCCTCGTCGTGAAGTTCTGCTCGGACAGGCTCGCCGCGCAGTCGGAGTACTTCGCGCACGAGATCGCGTCCGCGCTCGGCGTGGACGTCCCGGAGACGCGGCTGTTCCGACGGAAACCGGCGGCGGCGGCGGCGGCGGCGGCGGCGAACAAGGAGAGCGACGCGCGCGCGTCGTCGTTCGACGAGTGGAGCGCGATGACGCGCGCGGCGGAGCGCGCGGTCGCGGAGTGGCGCGACGACGCCGACGCCGCCGACGCCGACGCGCGAGACGCCGCGGGGAGGATGCTGGGATGCCTGCGCGCGCAGCACGCCGCGCTGGTGATGCGTTTCGTCCGCGGAGGAGGGTTGTTCTCGACGACGCGATCGCGATCGCCGAAAGGAAAAGTCCTTAAGGAACGGCGTGCACCACGCGAACGGGGTCGTATGGGAAGCAGTCTCAACGCGAACGCCGACGACGCGGGCGACGAGTCCTCAGATCGTCCTCTTCGTCCGTTCGACACCCCCGCGCGATCGGCCGCGGCCGCGGAAGCCCTCGGCAGGGTCTTCGTCCTGGACGTCCTGTTAGGGAACGCGGACCGGATGAAGTGCGAGCGGCTGGCGTGGAGAGGCGCGTTCTATACACTGGTTCCCCATACGACCGCGTCCGCGTGGTGAACGCCGATCATTAAGGACTTTGCCCGGCGCATCTCTCCGCCCACCCCTCGCTTTCAATCCCCGCCATCGATGCCTTTCAACTCCACCTGACGCCTATGAACTCCACCCCGACATTTAGGCAATCCCGGAAACGTCCTCGCGCCCTCTCTCGGCGGCGGCGGCGACGACGGCGATCCCATCGTCGTCGCGATCGACCAGGCGGTGCCGCGGCGCCCGCCCGCGATGCGCGCGCGCGCGGACGCGGAGAAGATACCGGAGTTTGTCGAGCTCCTTCGGAACCACGCGCCGACCGCGAGCGACGCGTTGATCGAAGCGCTCGGCGGTTTCGGCGGTTTCAACGGCTTCGGTCTCGCCGAGACGGAGGTTCGCGACCGATTGACCCCGGCGTTTCAAAGAGGCGTCCGAGCCGCGATCGACGCGACGGCGCGGTTGCAGGGGTTGTTCGAGTCCACGGAGGAAGCGTTGCGAGAGACGTTATCGATGCTGTTCGAAAACATGGACGACATGCGCGCCGCCGAGGAGGAGGAGGAGGACGAAGACGGCGGCGGCGAAGAGCGCGAAAACGGAACCGACGCCGCCGCCGGGCCCGCGAAAGAACGATCGCCCGTGCGCGCGCTCCTCGAAGCCCGACGCGTCGGCCTCGCGCCTCTCTCGAACGCGAACCGCCGCGACGCTTCGAATCCACCGAATGACCATCAGCCCGAAGGGGCCGGCGCTAAACTCCCCGCGCCGCTCGCGCGTCACGGCACGATGCGCCTCCGCGCCGTCCACCGCGACGCGCGGTCGGGCGACGCGGCCACGAGCGCGTGGCTCCTGGACTGGGAAGACGTCATGCGCGAGGAGAAGACGACGTGCGCGCGTCGGTGCCGCGAGTGGGCGAAGCGCCAGCGCCAGCGCCGCGGCGCGAAGGGTAATAACCTTAAGGGCCCGCCGCCGCCGACGACGACGCCTAACCTTAGTATGCGCACCGGTTTCCTCGACGTCGCCACCGGACGCGACGTCGTCGACTGCTACGAGCTCTGGGTCCGGCTGTCGCACCTCGCGCACCGCGGGTCGAGGATCGCGCGCGCGGCGGCGACGGCCGCGCCGTCGTCGGTGCACCCGAGGATCTACCTCGGCGGCGCGCTCGCGGCGAATTCGGAGCACACGCTGCGCGCGCTCGGGGTGCGTTCTGTCTTGAACTGCACCGACGACCTCGCCGACGCTTTGATCGACGCGGTTCCTCCTTTCAACTTTGGCCGAGTGCCGGTCGAGGACACGCCGGAGACGGGCATCGCGGCGACGTTTGAAGCCGCGAGCGCGTTCATCGCCGACGCGATCGAAGGCGAAGGCGAAGGCGAAGGCGAAGGCGAAGGCAAAGGCGGCGTCTTGGTGCACTGCTTCGAAGGGAAAAGTCGAAGCGCGACGATCGTGGCGCAGCACTTGGTTCGCGCGACGCGACGGCCGCTGCGCGAGGTTTTAGAGCGCGCGCGCGAGGCGCACCCCGGGGTGCGACCGAACGCCGGGTTCTTGACCCAGCTGAGCGCGTTCGAGCGGCGCGCGCTGGGGTCGGCGTCCGACCTCGGTCCTTTCAAAGCCGAGGCGGGCGCGCGCGCGAAGCCGAAGGCGCGTCGGTGTCCCGCGTGCGGCGCGGAGTGCGGCGTCTCGCTCGCCGCGGTCGCCGCGCACGCGCGCCGAGCGCACGGCGCGGGCGTCGAGGTCGGGCGAAGGCGCACGAGTTAGGTTATAGCGGTAGTCGCGCTCGAATGACTTGTTCGAATGACTTGTTCTTGTTACAACGAAGACTTATTACACGGTGACTGATCATCAATCATATCGAGTCTCGCTTCTCGCTCGGCTGTCGGCGGGACAAACTTCTGTACAAAACGGAAAATAGGATACAAACGCCGGCGGCGCGGTCGCTCGCTCGTCGCGAAAGAAAGGAGGGCGTCATCCCCAGTACGTGCTCTTGTAGATGTCCTCCGCGTTGACGGAGCCGTCTTCTTTCTTCGCCGCCGGCGCAGCCGCGGCGGACTGCGACTGCAGGAGGTGGTGGTTCACGCTCTTGCCGTCCCCCGCGACGGGCTTGTCAAACTTGGACGCGCCGACGGCTCGCATGTTCATGTTCCTTCCCGGGTTGAACACCGCGCGCCACGGGTCGTCCTGCGTGGTGCTAGTCGCGGTAGTTGCCGGTTTAGGGCGTAACGGCGCCGCCGCGGCTGTTTTGTAGACCTCGCCCGGCGCGGCGAGCCCCGCGGCGACGGCTTTCGTCTTCGTCCCCGCGTGCGTCGTCATCGCGCGCACCATGGACCGGTGCTCCGCGGCGCGGTCCGCCTCGTCCAACGACGTGCGTCTGTGCGCCTCCCACTTGTCGTGCCAGTGGTCCTGCGCCTCCTCCTCGCCGCCGACGAACGGGAGCTGAGAGAACGAGTCGCTGTTGTGCATCTTCGTGACCTCGTTCGGGGGGGCGTGCAGCGAGAAGAGCGAGCGGAGCAGCGACGACGACCCGTGTCGAGGCTCCGCGGGGGACCGCGCGGGAGGTCCGGGTGGCGATCGCGCGGCGGCGCCGTCCACGTTGGGGTCCATCCAGAACGGTTGCATGTGGTCGTCGCAGTCGAAGGTGAAGATGATGTTAGTTATCGTTATCGCGCGAGATACTTTTTCTTTCTCGAATATCTTTCTCGAATCTCGCTCGCGTCGCGCGCGGTCGAGACGCGGTCGCGGTGCGGGCGCGGCGGGTGCGGGAGGGCGCGGAGGAGCGCGCGTGCGGGCGCGCGAGAGGTGTCGCGGAGCAGAACGTTCGCGTGCGCGCGCGTTCGATTGTGCCGCGGCCGCGTCGAAGAACTCCCACTGACTTTCTGACTCGGACGGCTGACTCGGACGCGGCGCCACGTGGCGCTGGCGGGTCTGTCATCCTGATCGATCGCGCTTTTCTTTCTGTTTGGCAGGCTCTCGGTCGCGCCTCTTCGCGAAATCGCGGCGCGCGGACGCGCGACGCGAGGGCGCGTCGTCGTCGCCGCCGCCGCCCGCGCGTCGCGCCATGCACGCCGTGGCGTCGACGCCGTGCGCCGCCGCCGCCGCCGCGCGCGGACGCGGTCGTCGTCGTCGTCCCGAAGACGCGGCGCGAGGAGGAGGAGGAGGAGGAGGATGCGAGAACGCGTCGTCGTGGTCGTCGTCGTGTCGTCGGTGGGAAGTCGCGCCGTCGCCGCGGCGCCTCCTCGCGACGCCCCGCCGCGCGACGCCGCGGCTCCGCGCGCTCCGCGGGGACGAATGGAAGGCGATCGCGCCGCCAGGGTTTACGCCGTCCGCGTTAAATCTCTCCTACGACGAGCACGAGGCCGACGCGCTGTTCGAACGCGTGACGGAGGTGATGGACGAGGTGGACGTCGACGCGCAGTCCGCGCCGGGCGGAGGCGTGAAGCTCACGGCGTCGCAGAAGCGCGCGCTGGACGCGTTCTGGCTGTCGTGCGGCGTCGCGAGCGCGTCGCACCGCGCGTCGCTGGTGCGCGAGGGCGGGAAGCGCGGCCTGTTCCGCGACCCGCGACGGGTGGTGGAGCGCGTGACGGAGCTGGAGGATTCGCTGTGGCGCGCCGTCGGCATCTCGGAGATCGACGTCGGACTCTGCGTCGGGCGGTTCCCCAAGGTGCTGTTCTTCGAGCCGGACTTTCTGATCGAGCGCCTGAGGCTCCTGCGCGACCTCCTGCCGAACGTCAACCTGCGGAAGGTCATCGAGCGGAACCCGCAGGTGCTCGGGATGGACATGACGTGCACGCTGCCGGCGAAGATGCGCGAGCTCTCCGTGCTTCTGCCGCACGTGGACGTCATCCACCTCATCGAGACGCACCCGAAGATTCTCTCCACGAACGTCAGCGGGAACGTCGCGGGTAACCTGAGACAGCTGAAACGTCTCATGAGCGAGGTTGGCGTGGAAGACATAGGCGTCGAGATGATGGTCACGCGCGCGCCGAGGTTGCTCACGTCGGACGTCGACGGCACCGTGCGCGAACGCATGCGCGCGATCGAACGCGCGTCGCCGGGGACGTTTCGGCGGTACGCGGATAAGCCCGCGAGCGCGGCGAGGATGCTGTGTGCGAGCGAGAAGGTCATCGACAGGATCGCGTTCTTGCACGAGACGGTGGAGGAAGGGGAGAGAGGGAGCGAGATCGCCGCGGTGAACGCTCCCGCGGGGACGTTTTCGAAGAAGCATCCGGGATTCGAAGCGTGGCAGCGAGAGCGCTCGAAGGCGCGGGAGAGAGAAAGGAGCGCGGATACGGGCGCTCTCTAGCGTCTGCTCTGTCGGTGCCCTAGCTAGACCTCACATCCTAAACCTAAACATAAAATACACGCGCGGCGCGCTCGAAGGCATCGTCCGTCATCCGCCGCCGCGCGTCCAGACCCTAAACCCGGCGGCGAGCGCGAGCCCCGCGAACGTCCCGACCGCGTTGCCGAGATTCCCGACCAAAATCCCCGGCGCGACGAGCGCTCGCCACCCTTTCGATCGCGCGAGCGCCGCCGCGGTCGCGGGCCCGCCCACGCACGCGTTCGACCCGATCAGCGCCTCCGCTTTCGCGATGCCCAAACCCTTGTGCCCCGCGAACCACACGATCGCGAGGTGGCACGCGTACAGAACGCCGAGGTACAGAAACAACGCGGGGGTGGAAAAAATCTGCGAGACGCTCCCGCCGGCGGCGCCCGCGGAGGCGAAGAACACGTAGAGCGCCGCGTTCCCTACCAAATCTCCGGCGGGGGCGAGGTAGGCGGCGACGCGTCGCGGCGCGAGCGTGGCGAAGAGCACGGTGAACGCCGTCGCCGTCGGCAGCGCCCCCAACGACGGCGGCGCGACGCGCGAAGACGCGGTCGACACGACGCACGCGAGCGCGAGCGCGGCGAGCATCTGACCGACGTCCACGGCGGGCGGCGGAGGCGGCGCGACGATCGACGTTTCATCTTCCCTTTCAAAACCGTCCCTTTCCCCGTCCCCCGCGAGAGCGGCGACGACTGGGAAATAGACGAGCGCGAAGACGTTATCCGCGACGATCCCCGCGCTCATCGCGCTCGCGGACACCCCCAGCGCGCTCGCGACCGCGACGTAGTTTAACCCGCCGCCGATGCTCTTCGCCGCGAGCGCGGCGGCGACTTTGTATCCGTCGTCGGGTCCCAACGCGCCGGCGACGCCGGAGGAGGACAGCCAGCTGTGCGCGGCGGCGAAGCCGACGACGGCGCCGACGGCTGTCGCGGCGCTTCCGACCGCGAACGCGCGCGTCAGCCGCTTCGTGTCCTCGAAGACTACTCGGAGGTCCGCGCCGAGGAGCAGCAGCGGCGTCGCGAGCGCGACGACGAGCGATTGGACGGCGGCGTAGTGCGCGCCCGGCGGCGGGAGGACTGTCGTTTGAGGCGGTTTGAATCGTCGGTCAGTTGAAAGGGTCGCGCGATCAAACTGATGAACGTTGACCCCCGGCGGTGCGGTGGGTGCGTGCGCGCACCGTGAGCGTTCGAGAGGATCGCGCCGAGCACCATCGCGCACACCGGTCCCGACAGCGCTCGCCCGAGCGCCGTGCGCTCGCCCGCGGCGTTCCCGCCCGCCGCGCACAGCGTCAGGAGCGACCATATCTCCATCGTATCCGCGGGGGAGACGACGGAGGCGGCATTGGGGACGACGTCGTGCCGTCTTCGTTCCGCGTCGTCGACGCGTCGGAGACGACGTCCGCGCGGGACGGCCGCCGAGCGGGGACGGACCGCGCGCGCGCGAGCGAGGGCGCGCGAGGAAGCGTGAGGAAGCGCGGTCGCCGCCGGCGCGCCGGCGAGCGACCGCATGACGGCCGCGCGGCGCCGTCGACACTGCCGACACCAGATTCCTATAAATCGTCGGTCGGTTTGAGTTTCTCGAGACTCGACGCGATGCGATGATGCTTTTAGGGTTCGTCGCGCGACGTCCCCCTCTCACACCTCGCGCGCGATGTGGCGCGTCCTGCGACGCGCGCGCGAGTCCCTCGCGCCCGCGGCGAACGCGCACGCCGCGACGGCGCGCCGCCGCGCGGCGGCCGCGTCCGACGCGCGTCGATCCGTCGTCGACGCATCCTCCTCCTCCTCCTCCTCCTCCTCCTCCGCGTCGCGATCTCTCTCGACGTGGACGCTCTCGACGCTCCGCGCGACGCAACGCCGCGGCGGATCGTCCTCGCCCTCGCTCCTTCCGTGGGGGTGCGTCTCGAGCGGATACTCGCGCGGATACCGCGGCAACGGGAAGCGGAAGGACGGCGGCTACGGCACGCTCGTCCCGCGCGAGTCGCCGATCCCACCGCAGGGTGTCATCTCGCTGTCGAATCTCAAGGACAATCCGGGGTCGAAGACGTGGCGGCTGCGCGTCGGACGAGGGCGCGGCGGCGGCATGGGGAAGACGGCCAGACGCGGGTACAACGGGCAGAAATCGCGCAGCGGCGGCGCGCCGAGGATCGGGTTCGAGGGCGGGCAGACGCCTTTACGGCTGACGCTCCCGAAGCGCGGGTTCGTCAATCCGAAGAGGATGGTGTTCACGCCGCTCAACTTGTGGAAGCTGCAAAAGTGGATAGACGACGGAAGGCTCGACGTCTCGAAGACGCTGACGATGAAGGACTTCGTTGACGCGCGGCTGATCGATCCCAGGGTGAAGAACGGGCTGAAGCTGCTCGCGAAGGAGATGGACGGGCACGCGTTCACCGCGAAGATCAACGTGGAGGTGAGTCGAGTGAGCGCCGCGGCCAAGGAGGCCATCGAGAAAAACGGCGGGAGCGTCGTCACGGTGCATTACAACCGGTTAGGGTTGCGGGCGCTGTTTTACCCGCAGAAGTTTAAGTATGGGCTGCCGAAGCCGGCGAGGGCGCCACCGTGGCTCGTGGGGAAGGTGGATCGCGTGGGGACGCTCCCGGCGCCCGCGCCGAGGGAGGCGGCGAGCGCGGAGGCGTCGTAGGTAGTCGCGTATGTCGTATCGAACGCGAACCAAACGGAACGACTCTCTGTTGGGTCGTCGTTTACATCGCTCGCTCTCATGACGAAACGAAACGAAACGAAACGAAACGAAACGCTCTCCTCTTCTCCCTCTCAAGACAATAATATAGTTTTTTTTCACGAACGCGCCGTGGGGGCTGGCTGGCTCAGTACCGCCCGTGCCGTCTCGCGGTGGGGCTGTACGCGTTGGGGCTGATGGATGAGACGCAGACGCAGGTGAGACTGCTTCCCATACGACCCCGTTCGCGATGTGAACGCCGATCCTTAAGGACTTTCCCCGTGCCGTCTCGCGACCTCGTCCTCCATCCGCCGCATGCGACTGGCGAACCGCTCGCCCCCCCACGCGTTGTTCGCGATTCGAATCGCCGCGCTGCTCGCCCGCGCGACGATCGAGGAGACCTTCCCCCCGCCGCTCGCCGCTCCCTCGATCACGCGCTCGACGCCGATGATCGCCTGCTGCCGCCAGTTGGCGTCCGTGCCCGTGAAGAGCGCCCACTCGACGGCGGGCTCCAACAGCGGCGGCGACTCGGGTCGAACCGTCTCCGCGTACGCCTTCGAGTACGATCCGCTCCAGTACTTTCGGCGGAGCGCGCAGACGGCGTTCGAGGTGCCCTGGCCGACGAACCCGATCGCGCCGGAGACGGCGGCTATGCGAACGCCCTGCGCGAGGAGCGCGAGGCCGCGCCACTTCCACGCGTACGGGATGACTCTGTGCCCGGCTTTCGCGAAGATGGACGCCGGCATCTTCCCCGGAGGCTGCGCCATGAACACGAGCCGCATGAAGTGGTTCAACCGGCCGCCGATGCGCGACTTCACGATCAACGCCTTCCTCCCGCCCGGGGTCTTCCCGAGCGTCACCGCGGGAGAGAGCATCGTGAGCACGGCGCCGTTCAAGAACACCGACGACACGACGTCGGACAAGAAAAACTTTGGGTCGTTCCATCGTTCAAAGCGACGTCGGGGTGGAGTTCAAAGGCGTCAGTTGGAGTTGAAAGGCGTCGAGGTCGGGGATTGAAAGCGGGAGGTGGGCGGAGAGATGCGCCGGCGAAAGTCCTTAAGGAACGGCGTTCACCACGCCAACGCGGTCGTATGGGAACCAGTGTGAGATGGAACGCGCCTCCGCCTCGTCCAACGCGGACGCGTCGTTCCTGCTCGTCGCCTCGCCCGCGACCGCCAGCCCGACGTCGCCGAGCACCTCCACCGCGAGCTTGTACAAGAACCACGGGTCCGCGAGCGCGCGGTCGCGCACCGCGGGGTACTTGGCGAAGAGCCACGCGAGGAATCCCGCGAGCGGCCCGGACGTGGTGTATCTCAGAAAATCTTTCATCACCACGACGCGAACGCCCTCCGCGTCCGCGATGTCCGCCATGTCCTTCGGGAGCGTCGCGCCGTTCTTACTACACATCGCGGTCGCCTGGGGGGTTAGGGTTGGGGGTTATGGTTAGGGTTAGGATTAGGGTTAGGGTTTATTTAGAGGGGAGGGGGGGGGTGGGGGGCGCGAGGGGGGCAGAGGTCGCGGAGAGGGAAGAATTGTTTTTTAGGGCGGCGAGCGAGACAGCGCGCGCGGAGGATCGATCGACTCGAATCGCTGCGGCGATCCGCGCGGCGGCGATCGCGCGAGCGCGAGGGACGCACCTCGTCGACGCCGACGTACTCCTCGTCGTCCTCGCCGTCCCACTCCGGCCCGCCGTCGAAATCCCCCCACCCGCCGTTGATCGGCGGCTCGTCGTCGCCGCCACCCCCCGCGCCGTCGTCGCCGCCGTCGCCGTCGCTCGTCTCCGGGTGGGACGAGGACGCGGCATCCTCCGGCTCCTTCCCCGTCGCCGCGCCGTCCTCCGCGGCCGCGGCGGCCGCGGCGACCGCCCCTCCCGATCGCGACGGTCGCGCGCGTCCTAACGCGCGCGACGACGACGACGACGACGACGACGACGTCGCCGACGACGCGACGACGCCGCGCGAAGATCCCCCGCTCGCTAGCACCAGAGGCGACGAGCGCTGCTGCTCGCGCAACCCTCGCGCGGACGCGCCGCCTGATCTCGCCGCGCGATCGGCGCAGGTCGCCGCGCGCTCGAAGCGTTTCCTCGACGCGCTCGCGCACGCGGCGTCCGTTCCCGCGCCCGCGGCGACGCCGTGGATGCTGAGTAACGCGCGCATGGTCCGAGCGGCGGTGCGAAGCGCGCCGGACGATGGCGCGGTCGATGGCGCGCTTATCCGACCGAACGCTCTCTGCGTGTCCGTGTTGGGTTTTTTGAAACCGAAAACCTCGTCGTTGAAAGCGACTTCGCGGTTTGAATTTCCCTTTCCCGATGTGCTTTGAAAGGCGACGTCGAAAGCGAAAACGAAGGCACCCGTGAAGGCACTACCGCGCGTCGAGCGAGGCGAGGCTTCTCTCTCTCCTCTCGCGTCGTCACTCTCGCGTCGCACGCGCCGCGCGAGGACCGCACTCGACATGTCCGGCCCGGTGCGTCCTCCTCCGCGTGCCTCTTCCTCCTCCTCCTCGCCCTCGCCGCGGCGCGCGCGACGCGCGCGACGCGTCCGTCGTCCTCGCGCGTCGCCCCCCCACGCCACGAACTCGCCCCGGGGGAACCATTTCATTTCGTTCGTTTCGTCCTCGTCGCGCGCGCTCACGTCCTCCCCCCCCCACCCGCCGGCATCGAACGAAACGAAACGCGCAGGAGGAGGACGACGCCACGGAGAAGTTCTCCCTCGAGCTCGAGACGAAGCAGCTGGGCGAGCTGCAGGAGTCGCGCGACGAGCTCCTGAGCCGCGTGAGCAACCTGAAGCAAGATCTCCAGGACTGGCGCTTCAAGCTCGATAACCAGGTCAAGGCGTACCGCGGCGAGCTCGGAGATCTGCGCAAGACGCTCAACTCGGAGGTGGCGCAGCTGCGCGACGAGTTCCAGGACTTGCGCGCGACGCTTCGACAGCAGCTGGAGGCGACCGCGGCGATCGCGAACGATCCCGCGGAGGCGCACGCGGACGAGTAGGCGCGACGAAGGGCGGGGGGAATCGCTGCCGCGAAAGCCAACGGTTGCAGTGGGCGAACAATAAGGCGCGGAAGGGAAAACTAGCAGCATCATCAGCACTAACTAACGTAGCGCGCCGGCGTCGACGGACGACCGGCGTTGTATCACCATCATCGAGTAGCGCGTCGATCGCGCCTCCGGACACGCGTCCCGTCCTCCTCCGCGCGTCGTCCTCGCGCGCGTCGCGCGTCGCGGCTTCATTCGTACCAGCGCTCGCGCGCGGCGGCGGCGGAGGTCAAAACCGCGTTCCAAAACAGGCAAGTTCCACAAGAGGCGAACCCGCCCTCGCGTCGGAATTCGCTCATTCGAACGACGCGCGGCGGGCACGATGACCGCGGTGAACGAAGTCGAGGAGGCGGTCAAGCGCATCAACTCGCACAAGGGCGTCCTCGGCGTCCTCATCATCAACAACGAGGGGATCCCGATCAAGACGACGCTGGAGAACGCGGAGACGGTGCAGCACGCGGCGCTGATCACGCACTTCGCGCGAAAGGCGCGCGCGGTGGTGACCGCGCTGGATCCAACGAACGAGCTGACGTTTCTGCGCGTGCGGAGCAAGTCGCACGAGATCATGATCGCGCCGGATAAGGATTACACCCTCGTCGTGCTACAGAACCCGGCGTGAGTGACGCGCGCGACGACCGAGGAGGGGGGTGCGGGGGGGATGGGATGGACGGGTGGGGGAAGAGATGGAAATGGAAATGTAGCAGTTGGTTTGGGATGAAGGCGGCGGGGTCCGGAGGCGCAGAGCGAGAGGAGGAGGAGATAGACGGCTCGCGCGACGCGTCGCTTAATCGTAAGTAAGCGCTAGACACGACGACGCGAAGGCGCGCCAAAAACAGACTAAGATCTCATACAGAGGCCACCGTCCGGGATGTTCAGCGCCGGCCCAGCCCACGAGTATAAGATGGCTAGAAAAACTTCCCGAGGCCCATCATCTCCGACAGACTGTTCGCCGTCTCCGGCGCGGCGCGCGCGACGTACACCTCCGTCGGCTCGTTCGCCGCGCGCGACGCGATCATCCGTCGGTTCTCGTCCGGCGCGAGCTTCATGACCGCCGCGAGCACGGGCAACAACGACTGCTGCGCGTCCCAACTCGGCGCCTCGACGAATTTGAGAACGACGGATCTGAGGTACAGAAAGTCCTCGGGGGACAGCGTCGTCGCGGTCGCCGCGGCGCGCGCCGATCGGCCGCCGGGCGCCGCGTCGTCACCAGTGGCGTCGCTCTCCTCGCCTCCTCCGCGGAGCTTCCGTCGCAGCGCGTCGATCTCGACGTCTTTCTCCTCGAGCAGCGCGCGCGCCCTCTCGCGCGTTCTCTCGCCGTCGTCTCTCTCCGCCTTGAGCGCACTCGTCGCGTCCGCCAGAGACGCCTTCGCCTTCGCGGCGGCCTCTTTCGAGCGCGCCAGGTCAGCCTCGAGCGCGGCGCACACCGCGCTCGCGCGCTCGCCGTCGCTCGCGAGCTTCGCGAGCCGCTCGACGTCGGCGGCAGACGACGACCCGGACCCGCGCGACGTCGACAGCAACGCCGCCGTCTCGGCTTTTTTTCTCTCCTTCTCCGCCGCAGCCGCCGACGACGCCGACGACGCCGACGCCGACGCCGACGCGGAAGCGGTCGCCTCGGACCCTCTCGCGGCGCGCTCGAGCTCATCCTCCAGCCACGCGGTCTTGTTCCGCTCGAGGTCGAGCGCGGCCGCGAGCTCGTCGCCGCGCGCCGTCGCCGCGTCGAGGGACGCGGCGAGACGCGCGCGGTCCTTCGCGAGGTCCTTCGCGCCGCCGCCGCCGCCGCCGCCGCCGCCGCCGCCCTCGTCCCCCCCTGCGCCTTCCTCCGCCTCCACCTCGAGCGCCATCTCGTGCTTGTACGCCTCCGTCGCGGCCTCCGCCTCTTCCGCGCGCATCTCCGCGTCCGCGAGCGCGTCGTTCGCGATGTCCAGCCGTCGCTTCAGCTCCTCGGCTTTCGATCGCGTCTCCTCGCGCGCGTATTCCACCGCCGCGACTTGAGCGAAAGTCGGGGTGGAGTTCAAAGGGTCAGTCGGAGTTGAAAGGCATCGAAGGCGGGGATCGAAACCAGCGAGGGGTGGGCAGAGAGAAACACACGCCGGGTGGAAAAGTCCTTAAGGATCGGCGTTCACCACGCCGACGCGGTCGTACGGGGACCAGTGTGAAGGAGAACGCACCTTTCGCGTCGGCGCGGCGTTCCCTCGCCTTGGCGTCTTCTTCGATCGCGGCCGCCTCGGCGCGCGCGCGTTCGGCGGCGCGCGTCGCGTCCCCGAGCGCGGTCTCAAGCTTCGCGACGCGGAGATTCCCCGCGTCGGTCGCCTCCGTCACCGCGGCTTTCGTCTTCGCCGCGGCGTCCGCGCGGATGAGGTTTCCGTATTCTTCCAACCTGGAGTCCTCGAGCGCCTTGCGTCGTTTGAAGTCGCTCTCGAGGTGCGCGATGCGCTTCTTGAGCTTCGCGACGACCTCGTCCTTCTTGTCACCGGACGCGGCGGCGGACGGGGACGGGGACGGGGAGGAGGAAGACGGCGCGTCGCCGAGGACGTTGACGACCAGCGTCACCGCGCGACCGCCGTCTCCCGCCGCCGTCGCCGCGGCGTCTTCCTCCTCCTCCTCCTCCTCCTCCCGGGATGCCGCCCTCCCCCTCCTCGCCGCGGAACGCGCCAGCTCCTCTTCCAACCGCGTCGCCCTTCCCACCGCCTCCTTCAACCGCGCGTTCGCGGCGACGAGCATCACGCGCGCGACGCCGTCGTCCGCCGTCCTCAGCGCGGCGCTCGCGGCGTCTCTCTCCGATCCCACGAGCTCGTCCACCGCGCCCGCGTCTCCCCCCATCGCGCGCGTCGCCACCGCGCGCAGCGCGTAGATCTCCGCGTGCATCTCCGCCATCTCCTCCGCGTGCTTCGCGTCGAGCGCGACGAGATCGTGCTTGTCCAGGAGCTTGAGCTTGATCGCGCTGGACATCGGGATGCGCACGAAGGGCGCGTCGCCGGACGGCATCGCGCTCGCGGGCTTGAATCCGGAGGAGCCTCGATGGTCCGCGGCGGATCCTCCGGATCCTCCTCCTCCTCCGCGCCGGGGCTCGAGGTTCGCCGCGCGGTCCGCGTCCGCCTTCAGCGCGGCCGCGGCGTCCGCGGCGCCCGCCGCGAGCGCGGCGCCGGCGCCGTCGCGGATCTCGCGCGCGCCGTCCGCGACGGACGACGCCAGCGGCGCGAGCTTCTCGCCCGCGGTGGACGCGAAGCTGGCGGTCGCCTCCGCGAGCCGACCCGTCGTCGCCCTCCAGTCCGTCGCGCGGAGGTTGTCCAGCCACGACGACGGCGCGGCGGAGGGCGGCGACGGCGCGGAGGGCGCCGCGGGCGGCGAGGCCGTCGCGCCGCCGGGGTGCACCGGCGGCGGCGGGTCCCCGGACATCGTCGCGCGGCGAGGAGTGAAGAATGATTCTTCAGATCTGCTCATCGCGTCAGCATCAACTCTATCCTTTCCACGGCGCGCTCCGCACGCGACGACCCGACCGCGGCGTCCCGCGCGATGCCGTCCACCGCGACGATGGCGTCCACGCCGCGCGCGCTCCGCCGCGCCGCCGCGACCGCGACCGCGTCGTCGTCGTCGTCGTCGTCGTCGACGCGTCTCCGTCACCACCGCCTCGTCCGCTCGTCGTCGTCGTCGACGCGCCGCCGTCGCCGCCGCCTCGTCGCCGTCGCGTCCTCCTCCTCCGCCTCCGACGCGTCGTTCGAGGATGCGCTCCGCGCGGCGGCGAACCGCGCGATCGACGCGCACGTGGAGAGCGGCGACCGCGTCGGGATCGGCCACGGCGCGATGACGTCGATGGCGCTCGATCGCATCCACGAGAGGTTGAACGACGAGGTGCGTTCTATCTGACACTGGTCCCCATACGACCGCGTCGGCGTGGTGAACGCCGATCCTTAAGGACTTTCTCTCCCGGCGTTTCTCTCCGCCCAGGGTCCCTCGCTTTCGATCCCGACGCGCCACGATGCCTTTCAACTCCGCTTCTGACGCCTTTGAACTCCACCCCGACGTTCGCTCTGTATGGACAATTACCCGCGACAGTCGCTGACGGATGTCGCGGTCGTCCCGACGGGCACGCTCGCGGCGAAAGAGGCCGCGGTCGCGGGCGTGCCGATCCAATCGAGCGATTTCGCGAAGGTGGTGGACGTGACCATCTTGGAGCCGGACGAGGTGTCGTGCGGGGAGGGTTGGGACGACGACGACGCCGTGGTGGACGGCGTCGTCGCCATCGTCGGGAGAGCGCAGGCGCGTCCTAGTATTACACTGGTCCACACACGACCGCGTTCGCGTCGTGCACGCCGATCCTTGAGGACTTCGCCCGTCGCATCTCTCCGCCCTCTCCGCCCACCATCCCTCGGTTTCAATCCGCGCCCTCGACGCCTTTCAACTCCGACGACCGACGCCTTTCAACGACCCGCAGAAGCCGGTGCAGCCGAACCTGCCGCTGACGCGAGAGGTGCTCGATAAATCGCGAAAGGTGATCCTGCTGACCGACGCGCTTCAGGACGCGATCGGACCGATCGGAGGGAGCGTCCCGGTCGCGATCGTCGCGGGGGCCGACGCGTGGGAGGAGTGCGCGGAGGAGCTCGACGATCTGCTCCTCGGCGACGCGGAGGTGAGACTGGTCCCCGTACGCTCCCGTTCGCGTTATGAACGCCGTTCCTTAAGGACTTTCTCTCCCGTCGTCGCTCTTCGCCCGCGCGTGGCGTGCGTTTCCACGCTCGACCGGTGAGACGTTTCAACCGATTCAATCCTGACCGATGAAACCACCCCATGAACGCCCAGGTTTGGCGTCGCGGCGCCGAGGAGGGCGCGAACCCGCGCGGCGGCAAAGTCCCGTACGTCTCCCCCGACGGCTCCCACACGATCGTGGACTTGATCTTCGAGAACCCGCTCACGAAACGGCGATGGGACGACGGTTTCGTTTTGTTCGGTAAGCCCGCGAGCGCGTATCAGGTGGCGGAAGAGGTGAGCGGCGTCGACGGCGTGTTGTGCCACGGCGTCGTGACGAGCGCCGACGCCGTCGTCGTCGCCGCGGGCGTCGGGAACGCGGGCGACGGCGCCGCGCGGGGGCCGAGGGAGATTACCGTGAAGAAGCGGTGAGGGGCGGGCGAAGATGACGTGTTTATGTAGGGTGGGACGCCGCGCGACGCGTGATGTCGTATCGTGCGCGCGTTCGATGACGCGTCTCGCGTATTCGCCGCCCTTTTTATTCTCGAATTGAATTCGGAAGGACGCGCGATGAGTCCGGCGCGGAAAACTACACGTGTACTTCAAGACGGAATCGTCGCCTCGCCCCGCGCCGCCCTTCGACTCGACTCGCCCCGTCCGTCGTCGTCGTTCCATCGCGCTCGTCGCCCCTCTCCGCGGGTCAGCTCTTCAGCGCCTCGTCCGCGAAGACGTCGAACATCTGCGTCTCGCAGAACGCGCGCATGAACGCGCGGTCGGTTCTGCTAAACGAGTCCACGAACGAATCCTTCAGTAGGATGGACACGCGTTCCTCGTCGGCGTTGACCTCGGTGATGGCGTACGCGCGCAAGTTGGCGACGACGGCGGCGAGGTACTCTCTCCACGCCGACAGAAACGCTCGCGCGGCGATCCGCGCCTCTCCGCTCGGCTCCGCGATCGGATGCCGCCGCGAGCCACGCATCGCGACCTGAACGGCGTAGTGCAACGGCCGCAAGACGGCGCTTAACTCCTTCAACCGCGGCAACGCCGGCGTGTGCCCGCGCAGTTTCACCGTGTCCTTGTACGCGTTGACGCGAGATAAGTCCTTCGTGCATCGCCGCACCTCCGACGTCTTGTGCTGCACGCCCACGACGAACGGCACGGGCGCCTCCAAGAACGAGATCATGTCTTGCGGCAACACCGGCAGCATCAGCGACTGCCACCGCGAAAGTCGGGGTGGAGTTCAAAGGCGTCAGAAGCAGAGTTGAAAGGCGTCGAGGGCGGGGATTGAAAGCGAGGGGTGGGCGGAGAGATGCGCCGGGCAAAGTCCTTAAGGATCGACGTTCACCACGCCGACGCGGTCGTATGGGAACCAGTGTGACTCGAACGCGCCTGCCACCGCAGCGGTCGCAGCAACGCCGCGACGCTCAGCACGCACGCGCTGAGCTCGCCCAGGTTCGGGCACAGCACGACCATCTGTTTCTCCAGCAGCGCGCCGTTGAGGACGAGGAGAATATTCTCCAGGGAGAGGCAGCGGCACAGCGCCGCGACGGTCCACGTCTCGAGGTGGGACGCCTCCTCGGCGGGCGTGATGACGACGCGCGGCGGCTGTCGCGGCGGACGCGTCGGAGTAGGCTGGGTTTTCCCGGCGTTATTCCCTCTGCGTTTCGCGCGGCGGAGCACCGAGGGCGATTTCCACGACGGCTCGGAGAGATCCGCGGGCGGCGTCGACGGCCGTACGTCCTCTTCGTCGTCGTCGTCGTCTTCCTCTTCGTCTTCCTCTTCGCGGCGCGTCTCTTCGTCTTCCTTCGTAGTACTCGTATCCTCGGAACGTGAACCGTCGCCCCCGCCCCCCTCGAGTCCGAGTCCGCTGACCCCCGCCGCCGCCGCCGCCGCTGCCGCCCTCTCCCTCTCCGCCGCGGCTCTCGTCGTCGACGTGCTCTCGTCCGGGACGCGCCGCGTGAACGTGATCGACGGCGCGTCTTCCGACAACGGCGCGAACGTCACGCTCGCGCCGATCTCGGGCAACGGCATCTTCTTGTACGCGCACAGAATCTTCAGAGAGTCGCACGCGTTCGCGATGATCGCATCCGGCGCGGCGGCGAGCTTGGCCGTCGCGTCGGCGTCGCGGACCACCGGCGGCGGCGGCGGCGGCGGCGGCGGCGGCGGGGTGGTGGCGAACGTCACGCCTTTCAATTCGCCCGCCGGCTGCGACTTCATCTCCACCGGGGAGCCAAACCCGGCGGCTCCGGCGGTGGTCGCGTCCGGCGTCCTCGGCTCGTCGTCGCCGTCGCCGTCCGCGTCCGCGTCCGCGTCCGCGTCGCCGCCCTCCGCGAATGTGAGCTTCCTGCCCACGATCGGCGACGGCCGCTTCGGATTCGGATTCGGATTCGCCGTCGCCGCTGCCGTCGCCTGCGTGGGTGAAGCGATCGGTCAGTTGAACGTCTTACCGGTCAAACGTTGAAAGGGAAGCGCGGGTGAAGAGTGACGACGGGAAAAGTCCTCAAGGATCGGCGTGCACCACGCGAACGGGGTCGTATGGGAAGCAGTCTCACCTCTGCCGCCGCCGCCGCCGGTCGGTCCCGGTCCGCCTCCTCCTCTCCCTCCGAGCACCCGTGGTCGTCGTCGTCCAAGCTCATCATCTCCTCGACGCACGCGCGTATCCTCTCCAACCGTTCCATCCCTAACATCGCGTGCAGCACTTCAAAGTGCAGCGAGAAGAACGGCACGCGCGAGATCAAGCAATAACACCGATCCGCCGCGATGAGATACCGCCGCGACTTCGAACCCTTCTTTCCGTCCCCCGACCCCCGGGATCCGCCGGTCGACGCGCCGTCCTCCCCATGCGCGCCCGCGCCGTCCTCCCCATGCGCGCCCGCGCCGCACCCCACCGCCCACTTCGCCGCGGCGATCATCCCCGGCTCCCTCTGCACGAGCTCCTCGACGTAGCAGCACACCCCGTACAGCGTCTCGGGGTCGTTCCATACGAGCGAATGTCGGGGTGGAGTTGAAAGGCGTCAGGTGGAGTTGAAAGGCGCCGAGGAAGGGTATTGAAAGCGAGGTGTGGGCGCAGAGAGACGACAGCGAAAGTCCTTAAGGATCGGCGTTCACCACGCGAACGCGGTCGTATGGGAACCAGTGTGAGAGAGAACGCACCTCTTCCCCGGTCTCTCCGACCCGCAGAGTAAACACGAAGCTCTTGTCGTCCGCGGTGAGATGCCTCTGTCCGTAGACGACGTCGTTCACGCCGCTCATCGACGGCGTGCGCTCCACGAGCTTCGGCTCGACGCCGTGCGGGAAACAGAACGCGTCGATGGACTCGAACGGCAGCGGGGTTTCGCTCGGCGGATACGAGAAGAGGATCTCCGCGGGAAACGTGTCGCCGGAGACGCCGCGGTAGTGCCGCTCCGACTTGGGGTCGCTCACGGGCACCTCCGCGCCCGCGAGCCGCGCCGCCTTGGCCGCCTTGGCGCTCGTCGCGACCGCGCTGACGTCCGCGGTCGTGGGCAGCCCCGCGACGATGAAGTATTCGAACGCGGAGTCGATCGGCGGCCCTCGGCCCGGGAGCTGCGAAAGCGTCGTCGGGGTGGAGTTGAAAGGCGTCAGAAGCAGAGTTGAAAGGCGTCGAGGGCAGGGATCGAAAGCGAGGGGTGCGCGGAGAGATGCGCCGGGCGAAGTCCTTAAGGATCAGCGTTCACCACGCCGACGCGGTCGTATGGGGACCAGTGTGAGATAGAACGCACCTGCCCGTCGCTCGCCAGCCTTCGCTGCTGCGCGACCCAGATCCGCTTCTCTCGCGTGTACGCCTCGGGGTTGAACCAGTGCGTCGCGGTCGCCAGCGCCTCGTTCGCGACCGTCTCCGGCGTGTTGTGCACCGCGCCGAACATCGCGCGGTACAGGCGCTTCGACAGCGTCGGCGGCGGCTTTCCCTCCGTCCGCGCCGCGGTGGCGCGCGCGCCGCCGCCTCCGCGGTGGTAGTACGCCGAGTCGAACGGACTGTCGTCGTCGTCGCGCGCGCCGCCCGTCGCGCTGCTCTCGCTTCCGCCGGTCGTCCACCCGTCGCCGTCCTTGCGCGCGGTGACGAGGTGCGGCGCCGTGTGCGGCGCGACCGGGGTCTGCCTGTTCGACCCGAACGGGCGCGCCTTCGGCGTCTTCGCCTGCATGGCCTCGATCGATCGATCGGTCGTTCCTCGTCTGTTTCTCTTGGAAGGTCCGATCGTTTGAACGACGACGACGACGACGACGACGACGACGCGCGCGCGCGCTCTGCTCTCAAACGCCTCCGCCTCGCGCCGTCACTCCTCCGAGATCTGTCGCGAGCGCGCGCCTCTCCCCGCGACCGCGCGCGCGCGTCGCGTGCGCCCGCGTCGCGGCCCGCTCGCGCCGCGTCTTCTGCCCGCCCGCGGCCCAGCGCCTCGGCGTTCCGAACCAGACAGACGCCGCATCGTTGAGGACTTCAGAAAAGTTCGAGGACGACCTTCGCTGACATCATTATTCAGAACTCGACCGTCGAACACTTCGCGCGCGCGGCGGAGGCTGCCGAGGAGGGAGCGCGCGCGCGATGGAGACGGAGACGCGCGCGTCCTTGGAGCTCCTCTACGCGCGCCGCGTCCTCGCGCGCGTCGGCGCGGCGGCGCTGCTCGGCTACGGCGTCATCGTCGCGCTGTGCGGGAAACTCGTCTACGAGGTCCGCGGCGACGGACTCGCGTGGGAGCGCGACGGCGACGGCGACGGCGACGACGCGAGCGGCGGCGGTCCCGTCGGCGAGTTGAACCGCGCGTTCAGGAAGCCGCTGTTCGTGACGCTGATGAGCTTCCTCGCGATGGCCGCGTGTCTCCCCGCGCACGCGTTCCACGTCCGCGAGCGCGCGCGACCGCGGCGGCGGCGACGGCGGAGAGGCGGAAGAAGCGAGGACGGCACCGACGACGACGACGACGACGCGTCGCTCCTCTCGACGCCGCGCGGGAGCCCGAACGCGGCGATCTCGACGCGTCGCCGCCGCCTCTTCGACGGCGCCGCCTCTTCGACGTCGCCGCCGCCGTCCGCGTCCGCGTCCGCGCGCGACGTCGCGACGACGTGCGCGCGGCTGACCCCCGTCGCCGCGCTCGATCTCGTGGGCGTGTCGCTCGCGTGGCACGGGCTCCTTCGCGTGCCAGCGTCGTCGTTCCTCGCGTTGCGACACTCGCAGCTGTTGTTCGCCGCGACGCTCGCGGCGACGTGCGCGCTGCGGCGGCTGAACCCGACGCACAAGCTGGCGATCGCGCTCGCGTTCGCGTCCGTCGCGCTCGTCGCGGCGTCCACGGTGTTGGTGCGTGCGTCGTCGAAGCGTCCGCGTCGAAGTCGACGCGCCGCGCCGTGCCGTTTTTTTGGGTTCGCTTTTTGGTTTTTTTTTTTTCTGTTGGCGGGCGCCAAACGCCGACACGTCGTACGTAACCCTCCTCCTCCTCCTCCTTCTCTCCGTCCGTCCTTCCGCGTCCATCCCCAGGCGGACCCGGAGAGCGTCCACGAGCTCGCCGTCGGCATCGCGCTCGTCCTCGCGTCGCAGCTCGTGAACGCGCTGACGCTCACGACGGAGTCCGTCCTCCTGGCGCCCGCGTCTGCTGAGGCGGGCGCGTCGCTCCCTCCGATGGCGCTCGTGGGCCTCCAAGGCGTCATCGGCCTGTGCCTCCACTGCGTCGTCGTCCTCCCGGCCGCGCAGTTTCTCCTCCCGGGCGACGACGTCGGCGGGTGCCTCGAAAACACGCTCGATTCGCTCGTGATGTTGAGGACGACGCCGCATCTGCTCGCGTTCGTCGCCGCGTTGACCGCGTCCATGGCGCGTGACTGGTTCCCATACGCTCCCGTTCGCGCGTCGCGCGTCGTTTCTTAAGGACGTATCTCTTCGCCCGCCCCGCGCGCGCGCGCCTTTCGACGCTCGACCGGCGAGACGCCGGTTTCAATTCAACGCTGACCGATGAACGCCGCCCGATGAATCATCACTCACGTGTACCCCCAGATCGCGTACAACTACGTCGGACTGAGCGTCTCAAAAGTCGTCGGCGTGTCCACGCGGACGAGCGTTGAGACGTCGCGAATTATCCTCGTCTGGGCGCTCGCGATCGCGCTGCGGTACAGCTCGCAGACGTCGTTCGCGGGCGAGGCGTGGGGGACGTACTCGTGGGGGATTCTGGGCGGGATAGCGCTCGGCGTGGGCGGGACGTTGACGTACGTGTCCCACACACTGGTCCCCATACGACCGCGTCGGCGTGGTGAACGCCGATCCTTAAGGACTTTTGCCGTCGTCTCTCTCCACCCAGGGTCCCTCGCGTTCAATCCCCGCCCTCGACGCCTTCAACTCCAACTGACGCCTTTCAACTCCCCCCCGACGTCGCGTTGTATGGAACGACCCTCAGGTACGGCCGCGGCGACGCGGCGGAGAGAGAACGCGTGTTCGAACGCGAGGCGATGACGAGGCTGGTGTTGGGCCCGCCGACGCCGCCGCCGCCGCCGACGGAGACGGAGACGGAGACGCTGCTCGGCGGCGGGTCGGGCGGCGGGTCGGAGAGCGTCACGCTCACGCCGCCGGACAGCATCACCGGAAGGCTGCGCGCGGCGGCGGCGGCGGCGGCGGAGGAGGATCCGCCGGACCCGACGTTTCCGGCGGGGTCGCTGAAGGCGTCGTCGTCGCTGGTGAGTTACTCGGGGGTGTTGGGAGTGACGCATCACGCGGTGGGGGCGGGGCGGCGCGGGAGGTCGCGGCGCGGCGGCGGCGCCGGCGGCGGCGGCGGGAGTGTTTCCTCGAGGAACGACGCGCGACGCGCGAACGGGAGCGTATGGGAACCAGTCTCGCCGGCGGACGTCGAGCGCGGAGGAGACGGCGCGGAGGAGAGGCTTTTGGACGCCGCGGACGATCGCGATAGCTCGTAGGTGCTCGGGGTTCAAGTTGTGACGAACGAGGACGACGAAACGTTCATAATTCAGCCGTTACACAGTCTATAAGGCGCATAGACAGGACCGGACGAGAGTCGACGGCGCTCGTCGTCAATCCTCGCTCTTCTTCGTGAGGTTGTCGACGCTCACCGCGCCGCCGCCGGCGCAGAAAAAGTAGAAACACACCGCCGCGTACAGCGCCGCGGTCTCGTACGCGTACTGATGCTTCTCCACGACCGCGAGCGGGAACCCCTCGAGGCCGCTCTGCGCGATGTGGAAATACACTGCGAGGCCCATCGTGGTCGTGAGCGTCAACGCGGAGAGACGCGTGAGGAACCCGAGGGTGAGCCCCGCGGCGCCCGCGAGCTCGGCTGCGATCGATCGCGTCGCGTCGATTTGATTTTGATTGGACGGAGGGAGGAACGGTGGCGTCAGTCAGCGCATTGGATTGGTCAGCGATTGATGACGTGGAAGATCGTGTGGCCGTGAAGCGCTTACCTCCCGCGGCGAGGTACGCCCAGTTCGTCCACGTCAGAGGGTCGTCGTGCGGGAGGAATCCTAGGTACGGCTCCACGACGAACTTCCCGAACCCCTCCGGGTCCGCGAGCTTGTCCAGGCCGTTGTGGACCATGAAGACACCGGTGGTGACTCTCAGCGCGAGGACGCCGATCTCCCTCGGGACGGACGCTGCGACGAGCGAGCGGGAAGAGGGCGCGATGAGAACAGAAGCGAGAATGGATTTGGATTTGGATTTGGATTTGGATTTGGATTATTAATCCGGGGTCGAGCTCGAAGTTGACATCGATCGATCGAGCGCGCGACGGATGGTCGGACGGGTGCGCGCGTCTCGTCGTCGTTCGCGAGGCGCGGTGTGATGCTCCACGAGCGAGAAGCGAAAGATAAGCGCTGCCGGCCGTCGTCGCGCACCTCGGCACGCGAGCGATCTCGCGCGGCCGCTCGCGCGGCGGACGACGCGCGTCGGGAGCGGCGCGACCCCGCGGATCGCGATCGAGGCGGACGACGATATTTCGCGCGGCGACGACGACGACCGCGCGATCGATCGGTCGACCGCGGGGACGGCGGCGCGGGAGGCGACGGCGAAGGCGACGGCGAAGGCCATGTCGGAGTCGAGGGCGTGTGAGCCTTTCGCGCGCGCGCGCGAGGGGTCGTTCCCGGGGTTGGGGCGCGACGGGGAATGCGACGACGCGCGGAGCGTATCGCGCGGTATCTTTTCCACGTATCCGTCCACCTGTCGCCGGTTCGCGCGCTTTATCAAATTTCGCGTTTCAAAGAGTGTTTGTTCTGTTTGGACGCCCGGCTGGCGGCCGAGGAGGTCGTCGGACCTCATCGGCGACGTCGTCGCTTCCGCGCGCGCGCGATGGCCGCGCGTCCGAACGCATCGCTCTCGTCGTACACGCACACACTCGTAACGCTCACATATACACCGTTTCTTTCGTCACCGCGTCGCGAAAGGATGCATCCGTCGTCGATCGCTCACTCATCACTTTTGCGGCTGAAACCCGCCGGTGGAGCCGAACCCTCCGGCGCCGCGGTCCGTCGCGTCCAGATCCTCCACCTCGACCACGCCCGGCGTCACGATCCGCTCTAAGATCATCTGCGCGACGCGATCGCCCTTCTTGACCTCGAAGTCCTTGTCGCTGTGGTTGAACAGGATGACCCCGACGTTGCCGCGATAGTCGTAGTCCACGACGCCCGCGCCCGTGTCGATGAAGTGCTTCCACGCCAGCCCGCTTCTCGGCGCGATCCGCGCGTAGGTGTCCTTCGGGATCGCGATCGAGAGGTCCGTCTTCACGAGCTCCTTGCCTCGCGCGGGGATAACTGTTGGTTGTTTAGGGTCAGGGGGTTAGGGTTAGGGTTAGGTATGGGAGGGAGCGCGCGGGGGAATCGATCGACGATCGATCGGGCGCCGCGCGAGTGGGCACTTTTGAAAAAAAAGCGACGCAGCCAAAAAAACCAAAAGATGACGGGACGACGAACGAGATGCCGCGTCGTCCTCCGCCGCGCGCGCATCGTATCGTATCGCATCGTATCGCACCGTAGTCGTACGCGCTCGCGAGGTCGTACCCCGCGGCGCCGTCGCTCCCGCGCGCGGGCAGCGTCGCGTGTTCGCTGATCTTCTTCACTCGGAGCTGATCTTCCAGTCGCGGCATCTTCGCCGGAGGCGACGGGTCGACGTTCTCGGAGGCGCGCGCGGTCGGGGCGAGCACGGCGGCGGACATGTATTTGTGACGGCGAGCGAGGGGGGGCGCGCGGATGAGGGTGCGGGTGATGAGTCGTGCGGGGCGAGCGCAGACGTGCATGCAAGTGTGCGGAGTTTGAAATCGCGACGTCCGAGACGACAGAATTTTTTCAGAATTTTTTTGTGAAGCCGCCGCCGCTCGCGTCTCGTCATCAGATTACGGCGGCGCGCGGGGACGGCAGCACGACCCCGCGGCGTCATGTCGGGTTTATCCTCCCGGGTCATGGGACTCAAGGTGCGCAACCCATCGCGCCTTCCCCGCGGTCGCCGTCGCCCCGGACGTCGCGACCCTCCCCGTCCCCGTCCACGCCGCTCACCCGCCCGCCGCCCCGTCGTCGTCCGTCCCCCGTCCGTCGCCGACAGTTCATGCAGCGCGCGCAGGAGAAGGAGAAGCTCGCGGCCGCGACCGCGGCGGCGGAGACGCACCTCGCGGCGACGGCGGCGGTGGCGACGACGAAGGCCGCGCCGAAGGTGAACCCGGAGGAGATCTGGTTCACGCCGGGGATGGAGCGAAAGGACGACGGCGACGCGTCCGCGGCGGCGCCGCCGCCGCCGCCGCCGCCGTGTCGGATGTCATTCGGCGGGTTTAACCCCGCCACGGAGAAGCTGATGCGCGAGCGGGAGGAGGACGCGCGGAGGCGCGCGGCCGCGGCGTCGGCCGCGCGCGCGAAGGACGCGGACGTCAGCGACGCGGACATGGCGAGCAGACTCGGCGGCGGCGGCGGCGCGCGCGCGAACGCGAATGCGAAAAAGAAGGCGCCCGCGGCGGCGGCGGCGAGCGAACCTGAGGTGCGTTCTATCTCACACTGGTCCCCATACGACCGCGTTGGCGATGTGGACGCCGATCCTTAAGGACTTTGCCCGTCGCATCTCTCCGACCACCCCCCGCTTTCAATACCCGCCCTCGGCGCCTTTCAACGCCAACTGACGCCTTTCAACTCCACCCTGACATTCGCTTGTATAGAACGGCCCCGAGCCGATGGAAGAGAGCGACGGCGACGGCGACGGCGACGATCTCATGGGCGGCGACGAGCTCAACGCGGACGGGTTCAAGCGCCCGCCGCCGATGCGCGCGGCGACGAAGAAGTCGCTGAAGAAGCGCGCGGCGGGCGGAGGGGAGGGGGGGGACGCGGGCGCGGGCGCGGGCGCGGGCGCGGGAGCCGGGCCGAAAAAGAAAAAAAAGCGACGGCAGAAGTAGACGTCGAGGCTTTTGAGCGGTTCTAGTAGATAGAAGAATACACCGACCGCGCGCGCCGAGACAACACACCACAGCGCCAACGCGCCAGTCAATAACGCGTCACCCGACGCGTCACTCCAGCCCGACGACGGCCTCGCCCTCGTCGTCGTCGTCGTCCCCGAAGTCTCCGTTCTACTTCTTCTCTCGGTGATCCTCCGTCCCGAAGTATCTGTCCCCAAACTCGCCGACGCCCGGGACGACCCTGTTGTCGTCGTTCAACCCGGCGTCCACCTCGGACGTGATGATCTTCATCTGCGGGTACCGCATCGCGAGCGCGTGTATCCCTTGCGACGCCGCGATCACGGTGACGAACATGATGCGGTCCTCTCGCACGCCGCAGCTCTTGAGGCGGTCGATCGCTGACATCGACGACACCCCCGTGGCGAGAATCGGATCCAGCAGCAGCACGTACCGATCCGCGATGTCGCTCGGCATCTTCTCGTAGATGACCCGCGGCGTCTTCAGGGGGGGTGAATCGCTCATCGCGTCGGTTGACGTTCCGTCTTCCAGCGACGCGACCATCGTCACCGCGGAGGACGAGTGCCGGCTCGGCCGCTGGCTCGGCGGCGGCGAAAACACCGCGAGATCCGCGGTCCCCTCCCTGTCTCTTCGCTCGATGAGAATCTTCCCGATCTTGATCCCCTTGCAGCACGCCCGCAGCGCGTTCTCCATCGCCTCCCCGGACCGTATGATGGACACGCCGCATATTTTTTTACTAAACGTCACGCCGTTGTAGACGTCGCCGTTGGGAGTCTTGACGATTTCGTTTTTAAACGGCAAGTGTCCCAACGCGTGCTCGACGACCAAGCGAATGAGGCGGTCCGCGTAGAACACAAAGTCCGCGCGGTGGCACCGCGCGTTCCGAATGATCGTGTGCATGCCTCGAATTTGAAAGTTCGGAGGCAACACGATGAGGTTGGGGTAGATTCTTCGCAGGTCGTTTTGTCCGAGCTTCGTTCGAATGTGTTGGACGATGAGGTCGATCGCGACTGAGTTCTCCCCCTGCGCCCACGGGATGATCACGTCCGCGTACTTCTTCGAAGGGCTCACGAACGTGTCAAACATCGGCTTCACGAACGTCGTGTACTGCGAGATGACGCCGTCGACGCTGCGTCCGCGGTCCACGGTGTCGCGTTTCAGCCGCCGCGCCAGCCGCAAGTCGTCGTCGGTGTCGACGAAAATTTTCATGTGGCACAGGTCGCGCACCTCCTCCATCGCGAGCACGAGGATCCCCTCGATGATGATGACGTCCGCGGGCTCTACTCGGATAGTCTCCTCCCCGCGCGAGTGCGTCACGAAGTCGTACACGGGCACCTCCACCGGGTTTCGGAGCAATAAATCTTTCAAAATCTTCACGAGCGCGCCTGCGGGTCGAGGGTCGATACGTGGGGTGGAGTTCAAAGGCGTCAGAAGCGGAGTTGAAAGGCGTCGAGGGTGGGGATTGAAACCAGCGAGGCGTGGGCGGAGAGAAACGCGCGCCGGGAGAGAAAGTCCTTAAGGAACGGCGTTCACCGCGCCGACGCTGTCGTACGGGGACAAGTGTGAGAGTGAACGCGCCCGTGTCGATCGCGTCCGGGTGGTCGAAGTTGTACGACGTCACGTTCGCGTGCTCCTCCGGCGTGAGCCCGCGGTAGAACGAGTCCTGCGCGATGAGCACGACGCGCTTCTCCTGGAGGTTATGCATGATGAGGTCGCACACCGTGGTCTTCCCCGAGGCGGTGCCTCCCGCGACGCCGATGAGGAACGGTTCTTTGCCGCCACCGCATCGCTCGACGCGCTCGTCGATCGCGCTCGCGAGCCCGCCGTAGACCGCGTTCGGGTCCCCCGGGACGCCGCCGCCGTCCGCGCGGCGACCTTTCCCGACGCTGCAGTTCCGCTCGAGGAGCTGCGAGAAGTACGCGTCGCGGTCGCCGTCGCGCGCCGCGATCGGGGATCCGGTCGGGGACGCGCGGGACACGACGTCGCGACCCAAGGAGGACGCGCGCGGTGGCGACATCGCGACCTGGTGGTTCGGCGAGAGGTGCCCGTCGAACATGTTCGGCGTCGGCGGGCCGGGCATGGTCTCGACGACGACGACGACGCGACGTGGCGCGGGGCCGCGCGTTGTGACGAGGACGGGAGGAGGATCGATCGTTCGACATCATCTTGTTCGTTGGCTGTGCGCAGCGCGCGGCCAGGCTGACCCCAACAAAAAAGTTCATCGGTCAGTTGAAAGTAGACGCGATCAAATGTTGAAACCGGGAGATGGGTGAAAACTTTTGTAAAGAACGCGCCTGACTTGAAAGCGCGGGAACTTTCCAGCGCGGCGCGCGCACACGCGGACGCGCGCCACACGCGCGACAGCGACCTCGACGGACGCCCGCGACGCGCCCGCGCGCTCCCCGCGTCGTCCCTCGAGAGCTCTCGAACGCCGCGCGGCCGCGCGCGCGAAGACGACGCGTCCTCGAGCGCGGATCTGACCACCCCCGTCTCGATCGGAGGCGCGCGCGTCCATCGTTATATCATCATGCTGACCTCCTCGGCGTCGTCCATCGCGGCGGTCGCGCCGCGCGCGATGGCCCCGCCGCGCCGCCGCGCCGCGCGCGCGCCGCGCGACGTCGCGATGGTCGCACGCGCGGCGGCGGACGCGGAGGACGCGCCCGTCGCCGCCGCGCCGCCGATCGGCAGAGACGTCACGTTCGGTCGCCGCGCGGAGATGTTACGCGCGAAGAAAGAATCGTCGCGCGATCTCGACGCGAACGACGCCGCGGGGTTCTGGGGGAAGATCAAGGCGGCGTTCGCGATCTTCTTCCCCCCGAGCGAGGAGGAGACCGCGCGGATAGAGGCGAAGAAGCGCCTGCGGATGATACTCGTCGCGGACAGGTGCGCGATGAGCGGCGCGGCGATGCAAGCCATGAAGGAAAAGATCGTGGACGTCGTGCGCGAGTTCGCGGAGGTTGACGACGAGCTCGGCGTGGAGGTCTCCATGTCTCAGGTACGTGTACACGTGGCATCCCTTTCAACCACTTATCAATACACGTCATCACACACAAACCAATCATAACACTGACCCGTGTCCGAACCGACCAATCGATAACCAGGACCCGGAGGTGCAAGGGACGATGTACTCGCTGTCGATACCGGTGAAGCGCGTGAACCCGGAGTTCGACGTGGAGAACGAGACGTACGGCTGGGACGAGGAGCCGGTGGAGTACGACGACACGGTGTGGAGTAAGGCGGGCGAGGAGGAGGAGGAGGAGGAGGAGGCGGAGGCGGCCGCGGGGGGAAAGAACTGAGGAGGATGGAGTTCGATGCGTTCGACGTGTTCGTATTTCGATGTAAACGTTTTTTCTCACTCGCCGCGTCGGCGCTTCTTCATGTGTTGTTTCGGTCCTGTGGGGTTGCACTCCGGACACCCGCTGGGTCTGTTGCTCGTCGTGCGGTGGTACAGCTTCGCGCGCCACTCGTACGAGCACCTCCCACACTTCCACTTCGCCTTGTACGTCGCTCCTTTCGTCACCGCCGTCGGCGGCTTGTCCTTATCGACGCACTCGCGCGACAGCTTCTTGCCGAGCTCGCCGTTCTTCTCGCACCACGCGAGGAAGTTGTTCGTCTTGCTCGCCAGCGCATTACGCGCGCACTTCAGACACGCGGTGGGTTTGACGCTCTTCGTGCGACCGCCCACCTGCGCCCGCCACACGTGCTTGCACTCGACGTTGCTGCACTTCCACTTCGCCTTGTACTTCGACGCTTTCGTCACCGCCGTCGGCGGCTCGTCCTTATCGACGTACTCGCGCGACAGCTTCTTTCCGAGCTCGCCGTTCTTCTCGCACCACGCGAGGAAGTTGTTCGTCTTGCTCGGCGGCGCATTATGCGCGCACATCGGGCACCCGGTGGGTTTGTCGCTCCTCGTGCGGTTGCCCACCTCCGCCCGCCACACGTGCTTGCACTTCAAACACTTCCACTTCGCCTTGTAGTCCGACCCGTACGTCAGCTCCGTCGGCAGCTCCTCGCGGAACTCGTTGGCGAGCCTCTCGCCGCGCTCCCCGTTCTCCGCGCACCACTCGAGGAACGGCTTGCCGGGTCCCTTCTGTCCCTTCTTCGCCATGATCGCCGCGAGAGACGCGCCGTAGTCGTCGCGCGCCGGCGAGTGCGAGGCACGGGCGAAAGCTACACCGACAGCGAGGCTGCGAAAAAAGCTGGGATATGGGACGAGCCGAAAACGTACGTTTCGCACATGCAAACAGTCACAGAGTACAAACCTGCAAAAGTACACGCCCGCCGCCCGTGAAATTCGCCCGCGGCTGAAAAGGCCTCGCGACAATCAATTCTCGCCCTCCTCACACCGCGCCGGAACGTCTCCGAGTGCATTACACAGCGGCTACTCGTAGCTTAAGAAGGCTGTTCTAAACCCGTTCACCATGTCCGCGGTCGAAGTCACCAAGAAGAAGAAAGGCAAGGGCAACGACGGCATCAACAACCGTCTGCAGATCGTCATGCGCTCAGGCAAATACTCCCTGGGTGAGTGCGCCCGCGCTCGCACGCATCCCAACCATCCGCCCCTCCCCGTTCGCGCGCGACGGACGCCCCACCCCTCGCAGCGCGCGTTCCCCGACCTCGACGCCTCGCCGCTCCGACTGACGCCCTCTCCTCCTCCAGGGTACAAGACCACGCTCAAGACGCTCCGCAGCGGCAAGTCCAAGCTCGTCATCATCTCGAACAACTGCCCGCCGCTGCGCAAGTCGGAGATCGAGTACTACGCGATGCTCGCCAAGACGGGCGTGCACCACTACGCTGGAAGTGAGTATCCGCGTCGCGGCGCCGCTTTTCTCTTCCGTCGCGCGCGTCGCGGCGCGCGCGTCGTGGCGCCGCTTTTCTTCTCGCGGCGTGCGCGTCGCGGCGCCGCTTCTCCGGCGCGCGCGCGTCGTCCATTTCCGCATTTTTCTCGCCAAACCCTAATAAATCAATCAGTGAACGTTTCGCTGACCTCCGCCCCCCCCCCTGCTCCTCTCTTCTCATCAGACAACGTCGACCTGGGCACGTCCTGCGGTCGCTACTACCGCGTCTCGTGCATGTCCATCACGGACCCGGGCGACTCCGACATCATCAAGGCGATGCCGGAGGCGTAAGCGAGCTTCTCTTCTTTCGACCGCCGGCGGGGCGAGCGACTTCTCTCGAATTTCAGACGGCTCTTCGGGGTAGAAATAATCGAAGAGGCGTTCGCCTCGTCGCGCGACGTGGAACATGGAACGGGCGCGTGGACTCGCGCGCGGTGGGCACGACGCGACTCGAACGAACGAACGAATTTCAGATGGCTCTACGGGGTAGAAAACGTTCGTTTTCGTTTAGGTTGTAATCGCACCGCACAAGAATCACGCGTTTATTACCTCGTCTCTTAAAAACTTCTTCTCGCTATCGCCCCTCCCCTCCCTCCCTCTTCCCATCCCCTGCGCGCCGCGCCGTCACCTCGCGACCGCGCCCTGTCGTCCGTAGTCCTCCACGAACTCCATCAGCAGCGGGTTCACGAGCTCCGGGGCCTCGTCCATGGGGCAGTGCCCCACGCCCGGCAGCTCTGCGAGGGTTATTCCACGCGAAAAAAGTTCGTTCATCGGTCAGTTGAAAGGGGAAGCGATCAAATGTTGAAAGCGAGCGGTGGGTGAAAAACGGGGGAGAACAGCGCGCACCTATGAATCGATCCACCGCGTCGAACTTCCCGTACGCCCTCCCTTCCGTCACCACCTCCCACGGGTCCGCCTGCCCCCACAGGATGCGCACCGGGACCGTGGTCGGGATCTTCGGCAAGAGCTCCTCGGGGAGGGGGCCGCCGCTGTAGGAGATAAAGTCGAGGAACACCTCCGCGGCGCCGGGCTGCGACGAAGAAAGTATTTGGTCGGTGAGTTGAAAGGACTTTCCGGTCGAGCTTGAAAGGGGAGGGAGGGTCGCGAAAAACGTTTGAAACCGACGCGCGCGCACCTGCAACCCGGGCTTCAAGATGCAGTCCACGAGCTCGTCCGTGACCCTGTCCGGGTTGCCGTACGCCTCCTTCAGGATGTTCCGCACCGTCTGCGGGGGAAGTGAGGGGAAGTACGTACGATTGGTCAGACATGATGACATGGCAGACACGTGGCAGAACGTGTGGACGACGGACGACGACGCGCCTGCTCTCGCGCGACGTTGCCGAAGAATTTCCTCCCGATATCCGTCTCCCGCAGCGTGCTCTGCAACGCGGCGATGAACGGCCGCGCGAGCGCCGGCTGCTTCGTCACGTGCAGCCCGCGCAGAGAGATGTTTATCAATACCACCCCGCGCACGAGCTCTGGGGCGTCCACCGCGAGCTGCAGCCCCGCGACGCCGCCGACGGAGTTGCAGAAGACGAACGCGGGGCCGCCGACGACCTAAACGGGTCGAGATTGAAAGTCCGCGCGACGAGCGAACGGAACGTCGGGGTGGAGTCGTGAGGCGTCAATCGTTGGAGTCGAAAGGCGTCGAGGTGGCTCGGGCGGGGATTGAACCAGCGGGGGTGGGCGGAGAGATGCGACGGGAGAGAAAGTCCTTAAGGAATCGCGTTCACCACGCCGACGCGGTCGTATGGGGACCAGTGCGAGGAGAACAGAACGCGCCTCCGTCGCGAACGCCGCCAGCTGTCGCGACCAGTTCTCGAAGTTGTACACCGAGTTCCGCGGCTTCGACAGCGGGTCCGGCTTGTCGCTGTACCCGTACCCGAGGAGGTCGATCGCGTAGACGCGGCACTTGCGCCCGATCACCGGGGTGTTCTGACGCCAGTGGTCCGCGTTGCCGCCGAATCCGTGGACGAGGATGACCGCCGGCGCGTCCTTAGGGTCGTTCCATACAAGCGAGCGTCGGGGTGGAGTTGAAAGGCGTCAGTTGGAGTTGAAAGGCGCCGAGGGCGGGGATTGAAAGCGAGGGGTGGGGAGAGAGAAACGCCGGGCAAAGTCCTTCAGGATCGGCGTCCACCACGCCAACGCGGTCGTATGGGGACCAGTGTATAGAACGCACCTTAGCATCGTCGCCATCGGGCCCCGCCGCGGTGTATCGGATCTTGTGTCCCTCCCATCGCCACTCGTGCGAGGTCACGGGCGCGTTGGGCGGCGGGCGCGGCGCGGAGGACGGCGGCGGCGTCGCGGTGGACGTCGCGTTGGTCGTCGCGACCGCGCGCGTCGTCGCGACCGCGCGCTCGGCGCGACGACGACATCTTGCGCCACTCGTTTTCGCTCTCGTCGCTCTCGACGCCGCGGGCGCGGCGGCGGCGGCGGCGCGGCGCGAGGCGGCGGCGCGGAGGGACGCGGCGGCGGCGACGGCCGTCGTGGGCGCGAGCGACGTCGCGGCGGACATGGCGAGGGGGAAGTCGTCGCGTGCGGGGGGTCGCGCGCGTCGGAATGTGTCGAGAGATGACTCGGCAGTGACGTGTTCGAACCGGCGCCGAGCTCGCGCGAGCGGAGCCACGAGTCGTCGCGTCGCGTCGTTCCTCATCAGCGTCGCTCGCGCTCGCCGACCGCAGACCACTTCCGCGCGCCGCGGGCATCCCTTAGCGTAGGATAGCCGCCCGCGTCGCGCGACGAACGACATGGGGAAGGATAAGAAGAAGGCGCAGGGCGCGTCCGCGGCGGCCGCGGCCGCCGCAGTCGGCCACGCCGGCGGCGGATTCGCATCGTGCGCTCCCGCCGCGCCAGATCCCTAGTAGCGCACCTCGTGCCGACTAATCTAATCCCTCGCTCCCACCGCCCGTCCGCCGCCTCACCCGACGCTCTCCTCCTCCCCCTCCTCCTCCTCCTCCTCCTCCTCTCTCGCGTCGCAGGATCGGCTTCGGCGGATACTCCGGCTCGCAGAACCTCTCGACCGCGCACGACGGCGGCGACACCGCGTCGTCGTCGTCGTCGCCGTCCTCGAGCGCCGCGATGTCCGAGCCCGACGACGCGCTCCAACGCGCGCTCCGATCGATGCTCAAGCGCGACGCCGCGACGAAGCTGAAGGCGCTGAAGGAGCTCGCGGACATCGCGCTCGGGCGCGACGGCGGCGGGGATCGAACCGACGGCGGCGGCGCCAGAGCGCGCGGCGCGGAGGAGCTCGCCGCGATCCTCCCGCGGTGGACGCGCGCGTTCCGCCGACTTCGACTCGACGACGCGCACGCCGTGCGCGTCGCCGCGGCGCGAGCGACGCGAATCCTCGCCGAGGGCGCGGGGAAGGGGCTGGCGAAGCATCTCAAGCCGCTGATGCCCGCGTGGTGGGCGGCCGCGCACGACCCGTCCGCGGAGGTGCGCGCGGAGGCGATGGGCGCGTTCGACGCGGTCTTCAAGACGCCGGAGAAGCGAGCGAACGCGTTGCGATTCGCCGCGGATGAAATCGTCGCGGCGACGCGAGACGAGCTGGTGACGTTTAGGCGCCCGAGCGACATGCCGTACCGCGACGGCACGGAGGAGGAGCTCAGAGAGCGACACGAGCGGATGGTCTGCGCGTCCGTCGCCGCGGTCGGCGGGTTCGCGAGGACGGCGATGGGGGGTAGCGGGGAAGGGGAGGATTTGGACGGGGCGGACGCGTCGACGGATGAAAAGGTGCGTTCTATACACTGGTCCCCATACGACCGCGTCGGCGTTGTGAACGCCGATCCTTAAGGACTTTGCCCGGCGTGTCTCTCCGCCAATCCCTCGCTTTCAATCCCCGCCTTCGACGCCTTTCAACTCCACCTGACGCCTTTGAACTCCACCCCGACATTCGCTTGTATAGAACGGCCCTGAAAAGTTCGCCGCGCTTCTCGACGAGCTCGACTGTCTCGCCGCGTTCGCGCGGTCGCCGTCGCCCGCGATCCGGAAGTCCGCGTACCAGGCCCTGCTCGAGATCATTCTCGCGCGCGCGCACGCTCGCGGCGGCGGCGACGTCGAGAAACGCGCGAAAACGGTCGCGCGGTTGGCGTTAGTCCAGCCGCTGCTCGAACGCGACGGCGGGTGCTTCGCGACGGCGTGGGAGCTCGCGCTCGGCGTCCTCGAGCGCGACGATTCGAGCTCTGAATCGTCGCTATGGCGACACGTCAGCGCGGTCCACGACAGCGTCCCCGCGCTCGTGGAGCACCTCGCGAGCGGGTGCCACGGCGACGCCGTCGCGTCCGCGCCGTCGACGCTGCCGTTCCTGGCGCTCCTCCCCGTCGACGCGCTCACGTCGCTTCCGCCGCCGCCGCCGCCGTCCGGAACTTCGCCTTCCGAGACGCCTTCCGGAACTTCCGGAACTTCGCCTTCCGGAAGTTCCGAGACGAGCCCCGCGGCGTCGATCGTCGCCGCGACGTGGGAGGGATGGCGGACGTGCTGCACGCCGTCGCGCTCGAACGACGCCGCGGCGCTGCTGCGCGCGCACGCCGAGGCGACGCTCTACTGCGTCCTCGTCGCCGCGAAAAAAGCCTCCGACCCGCGTCGGTTCAGAGAGGTCGTCCTCGACGCGTCGATCGCGACGCGGTGGGCACCGGAGGCGCTGCGCGCGGACCCGGCGTCGCGCTCGGACGTGCGGACGACGCTGTGCGACGCGCTCGCGACGCTGAGCGCGAGGGCTGAGCTGACGCGCGCGACGGACGCGTGTTGGGACGCCGTCGCGCGCGCGTCCGTCGAGTTGATGCGCGGCGGCGAGTGCGGCGGCGGCGTCGTGAAGATCGACGCCGCGGGCGCCGCGCGATGCCGCGCGTTCCACGCGGAGCTCCTCGCCGCGGCGGAGAGGAAGAGGCCCGGCGGCGACGCGACGTGGGTGAACGACCGGTACGCGACGCCGATCGCGCGCGTCGCGTACGAGCGCGCGTCGCGTGCGAACGCGAACGCCGCGAGCGCGCGTCTTTCCGCGGCGGCGGCGTCGACGCTGGCCGCGCTCGTGACCGCGCACGGCGTGACGTGCCTCGGCGACGGCGCGTCCGCGTCCGAGATCGCGACGCGGTGCTTGGCGGCGAGCGACGACGACGACGACGACGGCGGCGGCGGCGGCGGCGGTGATCGCGATTTCAGAGCGCGCGCGGCGTTGCTCGCCGCGGCGGCGCACGCGGCGGCCGCGGAGGACCCGGCGTCGTGGGACGCCGTCCTCGACGCGTTGTCGAGCGCCGAGAACGTTCGCGGCGCGCGCGTTCTCGCCGCCGCGACGCTCCGCGCGCTCGCCGAGGTCGACGACGCCGAACGATGGCGTCGCCCCGCGCTGGACGCGCTCGTCGCGCGCGCGACGTCGCGGGGCGGCGACGACGCGACGGTGACCGAGCTCGTCGTCGCGGCGCGCGGGTTTACCTCCGCCGCCGCGGCGACGACGTTGATGCGCGACGCGACCGCGGCGTTGCGTTTGCGTTCGAGCGAGAAGGGAGGATGGGCGGCGAGAGCGGCGGAGCACTGGGCGTGGCCGCCGCCGGCTGACGCGGACGCGGAGGCGCCGTGGATCGAGATGACGACGGCGACGTTCGCGTCTCACCTTTTCGCCGTGGAAGCCGCCGCCGTCGCGGAAGCCGCCGACGAAGGCGACTTCGCCGACGCGTCTTCGTCGTCGGAAGAAGAAGATGATGATGAAGAAGAAGACGACGCCGACGACGCGTACGCGAGCGACGACGACGCGCGCCGCGCGCTCGCCAACGCGCGAAGACGATCGAGCGAGCGCGGCGTCGTCGAGACGTCGTGGACCAGGATCGAACGCGCGGCGGCGGCGGTGAGACTGCTTCCCATACGACCCCGTTCGCGTGGTGCACGCCGTTCCTTAAGGACTTTTCCCGTCGTCACTCTTCACCCGCGCTTCCCTTTCAACGTTTGACCGGTAAAACGTTCGACTGACCGATCGCTTCACACACGCAGGCGCCCGCGTCCGGCGACCGCGCGGTCGCGCTCGAGCGCGCGTTGCGCGACGCGATCGCGCGCGTCGCCGCGGAGAGAGCGATGTCGGCGACGACGACGGCGACGACGACGCCGAAGGCGCGCCGCGCGTTCGCGGAGGCGGCGACGACCGCGGCGTTCGCGCTGGGCGCGGACGCCGCGGAAGCCGCCGCAGCGCTCGCGCTCGCCGCGCCGGCGGGCGCGGAGACGGATCATCTCGCGGCGTACCTCGCCGGCGTCGCGGACGTCGTCGGGTGGTCGACCGTTCTCGGCGCGTGCGGCGAGCGCGAGCGATCGAGCGGCGCCGCGGAGGGCTCCACGCTGGCGTCTCTGATGATGCTGATCGGTGGATGCGCGTCCGACGCGGCGCCGTCTGATTGGTCGTCGGACGCCGCCGCCGTCGTCGCGTCGCTGGAGACGCACTTCGCGACGACGCGTGGCGACGGCGACGGCGACGACGAGCCGCCGCCGCTGCGACGCGAGCTGTTCCCCGCGCTCGCGATCCTCGTGCGACGCGCGCTGGCGGAGGGTGGGGATGCGACCGGGAACGCCGCCGCTGCGTTGCGGGCGGTAACGCGGACGTTGCGGGCGTTACGTCGAAGACGACGCGGCTGGATCGGCTCAGACGACGAGGCGTTCTTCTTCACTGAAGCCGTCGCGCCGTTCGCGCCGCCGACCGACCGACCGCCGACCGACGACGCGTCGCCGTCCCTGACGTCCCTCGCGACGATCGCGACGGTATCGATGCCGCCTCTCAAGGCGGGCGACGCGGCGGCGGCGGCGTTCGCGTCCGCGTGCGTCGCGCGCGCGGCGGAGGGCATCTCCCGCAGAGGCGGCGCGCTCGACGGCGGCGCGCTTCTGCTCGCCGCCGCGTGCTTCGACCGGTCGTCGCTCGGGCACGACGCCGACGCGTCGGCGCATGATTCGTCGATGGCATCGAGTGAAGGCGATGCCGTGGCGTCCATCGAGGAGGAGACCGCCGCGATGCGCGCGCCCGTGGTTTTGGAAAAGGGCGCGTGCCCGGAACTCCTCGCGGCGTTCAGAGCGCTGAGCGTGCGGGAGGAAAAGGAACTCGCGGCAGCGGCGGCGGCGAGACGGTTCGGGGGAGAAGACGAAACGTCAACCGTCGCGGCGGCGCCTCGATCTCGATCTTCGCGCGACGACGACGACGACGACCTCCTCGAACGCGGCGTCTGCGCGCTCACGACCGCGACCGTGGAGCGATGCGCCGCGGACCTCGACGCGCGCGATTGGGGCCGCGTGATCGGTCGCATGGAATCGTGGCCGCGGGCGAGAGTCGACGCCGCGGAGGTCGACGCCGAAGCCGCCGCGACGCTCGCCGCCGCCGCGGACGACGCGGACGACGCCGGCGCGGACGCCGCGGACGCCGTAACGCGCGCGATGGAAGGGTTAGAATTAGGATCAGACGCGTCAAAGGCCGTTAAAGGGTGGACGACGGCGGCGGCGACGGCGCGGCTGCTTCTCCGAGTGGACGCGCTTCCGATCGAAGTCGCGGCGCCGGAGACCGCCGACGCCACCGGCGACGTCGTCGCGTACAGCGCGAAAGGTCCGGACGCGGCGCGCGTCGCCACCGCGCTCGCGCGCGCGGGATGGCCGCGCGCGAGGAGCGACGTGCACGCAGCGTTCGCGAGGCTCGCGCTCGCCGTCGGCGCCCAGGCGCGTTCTATCTTCTCACACCGGTCCCCGTACGACCCCGTCGGCGTGGTGAACGCCGATCCTTAAGGACTTTCTCTCCCGGCACATCTCTCCGCCTACCACCCCTCGCTCACAATCCCGACACACCTCGACGCCTTTCAATTCCTTCAACTGACGCCTTTCAACTCCACCCCGATATCATCGCTCGTACGGACCCTCGACCCTCAGCTGCGCGCCGCGGGGAAACTCGAAGAGTGCGCGTCCGCGTCCGCCGCCGCCGCCGTCGCGGCGATTTCCCCGTTGTCGCGCGACGCGTGGTGGCGCGCGAGAGCGAGCGAGGCGCCGCTCTGGCGGTGCCTCGCCGCGCTGTGGTCGCGGCCGTCCGGCGCGAGCGCGGTCGAGCGCACGACGGCGTTTACGGATTTCGAGCTGTGGGAAGACGCCGGGTGCGCCGCGGTGCCGGCGTTGTACGCGCTGCTGCTCGACGACGGTTCGTCTTCTCTCTCTCGTGACGGTTCGTCTTCTTATCGTTCGACCGTCGCCACGTCGCTCACGCGCGCGGCGTACGCGCTTCTGTCCACGCCGACGCTCATGAAGCCCGCGGTCGTCGGTCTCGACGCGAAGATATCCGAGGTTGACCTCGTCGAGGAGGCGGCGACGAAGCTCGGCGCCGATGAAGACGGAACCACCGATGAAACCACCGATGAGACCGCCGGGGGTGGCGGCGCGTCGAAGGACCCGGTCGCGGTCGCCGCCGACGCCGCGGAGCGCGCGGCGATGCGCGATCAGCTCGCGGAGGCGCTGGCGCCGATCGCCGCCGCCGCCGCCGTCGGTAAGTCGCCGCGCGGCGGCGCGCCGCCGCCGCCGCCTCATCCGCCGCCGCCGTCCGAGGGGACGCTCCTGTGCTGGGGCATACTGCTTCGCTACTGCGTGTCGCTGCCGCCCGGGTCGCCCGCGCGCGAGCGGCTGCTCGATTACGCGAGGGCGACGAAAGCGGTCCCGAGGCTCATGGCGGCGGTGATGCCGATGCTGCCGTTGCGCGGCAAAGTCCTTAAGGATCGGCGTTCACCACGCGAACGGGGTCGTATGGGAACCAGTGCGACGGGGGGCGGCGGCTTTCGCGGCGGCGGCGGCGGCGCGCGGGGGCGACGCTCGCCCGGTCTCGCGTCGTCCCACTCGGTCGTCGCGGACGCGAGCGCGCTCCCGGACGCGTGGCGCGAGCTCTCGAATGCCGCCGCGGAGGCGGCCGCCGCGGGCGGCGTCGGCGCGGGCGCCGCCGCCGCCGCCGCCGCGGTGGACCCGCTCGCGCCGGCGTTTCTATCGGACGAAAGACGTCGGACGGAGGACGAAACGTCGACCGCCGCGCCGCCGCGCCGCCGCCGCGCGCGCTCCGCGCGAATTCGCGTCGCGCGCGAGGAGACCGCGCGCCGCTCGAGGCTCGCGGTCGGGCTCTACCACGCCGCCCTGCGCGCGCTCCCCGCGGCCACGCGCACGTGGTTCGGCGACCTTAAGGTGCGTTCTGTACACTGGTTCCCATACGACCGCGTCGGCGTGGTGAACGCCGATCCTTAAGGACTTTTCCCGGCGTGTCTCTCTCCGCCCACCACCCTCGCTTTCAATCCCCGCCCTCGACGCCTTTCAACTCCGCTTCTGACGCCTTTCAACTCCACCCCGATATCATCGCTCGTATGGACCCTCGACCCTAAGGACAAAACCGCGGCGGCGGCGCTTCGCGACGCCACCGCCGCCGCGGTCTCGCCCGCGCTCCTCGCCGCGGAGTTCGACGCCGTGCAACGCATCAGCACCGGCCGTTACGTATCCGCTGCCGGGATACTCGACCCGGATTCGAGCGGCGACGGCGCAGCAGGGGAGCTGTCGATCAAAGCCAGTCTCGGGACGCGAGAGGTCACCGCGACGTACGAGATCGACGACGCCAACCTGACGCTCGTCGTGAAGCTCCCCGTGGCGTATCCGCTCGCGCCCGCGGAGCTCGAGTGCGCGCGGCGTGTCGGCATCAGCGAGGGCCGCCTACGGAAGTGGATGCTGACGATCAGCGCGATATTGCGCGACCAGAACGGCGCGGTCGCGGAGGGGTTGCTGCTGTGGCGGCGCAACGTCGACAAAGAGTTCGCCGGCGTGGAGCCGTGTCCCATCTGTTATCTCGTGATTCACGGCGCGTCGCACCAGACCCCGAGGCTGTGCTGCCGGCAGTGCGGGAACAAGTTTCACAGCGCGTGCTTGTACAAGTGGTTCACGTCGAGCAGCAAGTCGACGTGTCCGCTGTGCCAGACGCCGTGGGGGGCGTCCTACCGCGGGTGATGATGGCGTGCGTTAGACTAAATGCTCATACCCGGAGTCGTTATCATATTAGCCGGACGTCGTCTCTCTTCCTTCTATAATACGTTGAGATGTGTACGACGATACCACCGAAACTACAGGTACATGTATGTACGCCGAAACTACCGACCGTCACGCGAACGCGCCGCCGCCGCCGCCGCCGCCGTCCACGCTCCCCCCCCCGCGCCCCGCGCCCCTCGCGCCCTCCAAACATTGATCGCCCCCCAAACCCTCCCCATGCGCGGCGTCCATCACCTCCCTCACCGCGCTCGCGCGTAACCCCCGCCCCCGTCGCACGAAGAGCAGATCCTGAGGGTCATTCCATACGAGCGAACGTCGGGGTGGAGTTCAAAGGCGTCAGAAGCGGAGTTGAAAGGCGTCGAGGACGGGGATTGAAAGCGGGGGACCCTGGGCGGAGAGACACGCTGGGAGAGAAAGTCCTTAAGGAACGGCGTTCACCTCGCCGACGCGGTCGTATGGGGACCAGTGTGAGATAAAACGCACCTCATCCGTGCCGAACGACCGCCTCGACGTCTCCACGGCGCTCGCGGGGACGACGAGGTCCGCGACCGCGCACGCGGGGTCCCTACACAGGAAGACGTCGTCGGCGGGGTCGTACCCGCACAGGACGACGTAGTGCCCGGTGTAATTTTCGCTCGCATTAGCATCGCTGCTCGTGCTCGCGCCGCCGCCAGCCGCGCCGTCGAAACACTGCGCGTCTCTCGCCTCGTAGCCGGAGCCGCCGCCGCCTAAACGCCCCCCCGCGCCGCCCGCTTCCAGCGCTAACCTCGCGAGCTTCCTCTTGTCCACGAGCGCGATGATCAGGTACTCGCCCGTTCGCGTCTTCGCCTTGAGCTCCTCGAGCGACGCGCTGCGGCGTTCGATCGCCACGCCGCGTTCCGTCGCGGCGTCGAAGAGCGATTCGACGCGTCCGCGATCTTCGCGCAGCGTGTCGCTGTAGAAGGACTCCGACGCGTACGCCGGGTTCGCGCCGATCGTGACCGTGGCGAACGTGACGTCCGCGCCGAAGCGGCGGAGGAGGTGCGCGAGGTCGACGGTCCATATCGACGTCGTGCGGCACAGGCGGCGGAGGACGCGCAGGTCCGTGGCGGCCGCGATGGCGTCGACCGAGGCGAAGTCATCGTCGACATCGTCGTCGTCGTCGTCTGTTCGCACGGTCGCGGTCGCGGTCGTGCTCTCCTCTCCCATCGAGTTGAGCGCCATGGCGACGCACGCGAGGCCGCAGTCCCAGTTGTACGTCTGTCGCGTGTGCGGGACGCGACGCGCGGCGGGGTGCCAGCGCATCTGAGCGCGCGCGCGCGTCTGCGGCGGCTCCGTCGTCGACGCGACGCGCGCGTCCTCGTCGTCGTCGTCGTCGTCGTCGTCGCGCGTCCATCTCGAGGGCCGCGCGTCCATCTCGACGGGAGGCGCGACGCCCGGCTTCCCGGAAGATGACGTCGTCGCGGGGACGACGCCGGCGACGGTCTCGTTCCTCGCGACCATGCGGCGGCGCGCGAGCCGCGAGTGCGGCGGCGTCCGTGCCGTGCCGATGCTCGCTCGAGATATTTTCTGTTGCTGTTGTAACAAAATTTACGATCGCGAATCTGATTGCGCGCGATGAAGTCGACCGAAGCGCGGCGCCTGTCACGCGTGACACACGCTTTCGGCGCCCGCGCTCGCCCGCTTTCAAAAAAAACGTTTTCCGCGCGCGAACATTTCGGAAGCGCCTTTCCGCCTCCTCGCGCGTCGCGCGGTCGCGCCTCGATCACTCCTCGCCCGCCCGCCGCCGCGCACCGCCCGCGACACGATGACCGAAACCGAAGTCGTCACCCGCCGCCGCGCGTTCACGATCAAACGCCGTGCGCCGACGTTCGCGAACATGACGTCCGCGGCGAGCGGCGCGGCGTCCGATCGCGCGCTCGCCGTCGCCGCGCGCGCGCCGATGCCAGTCCTCGGCGATCTCTCAGCAGCCGCGAAGGGAAAGAAGGCGCAGGAGAAGACCAAGCTTTCGTTCGGGGACGTCATGAAGAAAGCGTCGCAGCGCGCGTTCCGCGGCGGCGCCGCGGGCTTCGCCGCCGGCGTCGTGCAGGTGCGACGACCGACGTCACGATCGTCCTCCGCGTCGCGTCGATCCGTTCGTGTTGACGTGGCTTGGCACGTGGGCGTTATTCGCGCTCGAAGATTAATCGTTCGAACGATCCGTCGAAACCATCGTCCGTCGCGTTCGATCCCCATGCGTTCGAACCCTAAACCCTCCTCCTCCTCCGCGCGTCGCGTCGCGTCTTCTCTTCTCTTCTTCTCCCCAGGTCGGCACGTTCATGTGGATGCGCACGACGATGAACTACCAGTACGCAAACGGCGGCACGCTCACCAACGCGCTCCAGACGTTGTACAAAGAAGGCGGGATCCCTCGCTTCTACCGCGGCGTCTCGTTCGCGATCATTCAGAACCCGCTGTCGCGATTCGGCGACACCGCGGCGAACACTGGCATCCTCGTCGCGCTCGGCGAGCTGTGCCCGAACATGCCCATCGCGCAGCAGACCGCGTTCGCGTCCTTGGGCGGCGCCTCGTGGCGCATCGCGCTCACGCCGGTGGACACGTTCAAGGCGCGTCCCATCTCACTCGCACTGGTCCCCGTACGACCGCGTCGGCGCGGTGAACGCCGTTCCTTAAGGACTTTCCTTTCTCTCCCGGCGGTCGCATCTCTCCGCCCAGGGTCCCTCGCTTTCAATCCCGACACACCTCGACGCCTTTCAACTCCGCTTCTGACGCCTTTCAACTCCACCCCGACGTTCGTCGCTTTGTATGGAACGCCTCTCATCAAAGACGACGCTCCAGGTCCAGGGCGCCAACGCGTTGGCGCTGCTGAAGGATAAGGTGAAAGCGGGCGGGATCGGCGTGCTGTACGGCGGCGCCGCCGCCAACTTCGCCGCGAACTGGGTCGGGAACTACCCGTGGTTCGTCACGTTCAACGCGCTTCAGGCGAACATTCCGAAATACGACGGCGTCAAGGGCTTGGCGAGAAACGCCTTCATCGGCATGTGCGCGTCATTCGTCTCGGACTGCGTCTCCAACTCGCTCCGCGTCGTGAAGACGATCAAGCAGACGTCCGGGGACGCGAACCTCTCGTACGTGGGCGCGGTCAAGGGCGTCATCGCGAAGGACGGCGTCGCGGGTCTGTTCGGCCGCGGCCTGAAGACGCGTCTCATCACGAACATCGCGCAGTCGATGGTGTTCTCCGTGTTTTGGAAGGCGCGTTCTCACACTGGTCCCCACACGACCCCGTCGGCGTGGTGAACGCCGTTCCTTAAGGACTTTTGCCGTCGTCTCTCTCCACCCATCCCTTGCGTTCAATCCCCGACCTCGGCGCCTTTCAACTCCAACTGACGCCTTTGAACTCCACCCACAGGCGATCGAAGGGAAGCTGAACGAGATGGCGGCGGAGAAGGAGGCGAAGAAAGCGGGCGCCGGCGCCGGGGGGAAGAAGGGCAAGACCGGGAGCATGACGCTCGCGACGTTGCCCGCGCTGAAGGGCGGCGTGCCCCCGCTCGTCGTCGCGTGAGCGCGAGCGCGAGCGGCGCGTCGAGTCGCCCCCGCCGCCCCCGTCGAGAGTACACTACCTCCCTTCGAAGGCGGGTACTTCCGGACTTCCGTACTGTGATACTTTAATAACGAGGAGGCAGAGTGAGAATGTTTCGTCGATCGTCGTCGCGCGATACACGGCACTTCTACCTACGACTCGCGCCGACCGACGCGCTGCTACTGTCGCTGCTGTTCGTAAACCCGCCCGCTCCCGGTCCCGGTCTCGCCCGCCCCCGCGTCAAAGAATCAGAATCAGAATCTCGCGGATTCGAGTAGAATCTCACGCCGCCGTCGCCGGCAACGGCTGATCGGTGAACACCCACTCGTCCCCGCGCTTGTACACCGCGATGCACTTGCTCCCTACCCTCCACGTCGCGCTCGCGATCGGCGTGTCGTCGTACAGGTACAAGTCCGGGTACGCCTCCTTGATCGCGTTCGTCGCCTCCTCCGCGTGGTAGTGCGGAATCTACGAATGTCAGGGTGGAGTTGAAAGGCGTCAGTCGGAGTTGAAAGGCGTCGAGGGCGGGGATTGAAACCGAGGGGTGGGAGGAGAGAACCGCCGGTAAAAGTCCTTAAGGATCGGCGTCCACCTCGCCTACGCGGTCGTATGAGAACCAGTGTGCGGGGCTCCATAAAACGCACGCACTCACCGTGTGGTTGATGTGGTGCGCGACGTGCGTGGATCCAATCTTGTGATGCAAAAAATCGAACACCGCGCCGTACGGTCGGTCGATCGTCATGAACGCCCCCTTCAGAAGGCTCCAGTCGTCGCCCTCGAAGTGCGGGACGTCCACGTCCGTGTGCTGCAGCCACGTGTACAGAACGAGCCAGAAGTTACACACGAGGTACGGGCCCACGTAGAGCGCGACGACGGGCCAGACGCTTCCGGCGGCGGCGGCGAACGTCGGGGTGGAGTTCAAAGGCGTCAGTTGAAGTTGAAAGGCGTCGCGGGCGGGGATTGAAAGCGAGGATTGGGCGGAGATATGCGCCGTTAAAAGTCCTTAAGGATCGGCGTTCACCACGCGAACGGGGTCGTATGGGGACCAGTGTAAGATAGAACGCACCTTCCGGCGGCGACCGCCCACGCGGCGAGCGCGGCGACGACGGCGACGCAGCCGACGTCGCTCTGCCACACCTTCGCCTTCCACTTCCCCGGGAACAGCGCGAACTTCCCTTGCTCGCCCATGAAGGGCAGGAAGTGGTTCGTCTTCCCTCGCACGGGCCCGCCGCTGGCGCCGGTGAGGAGGTAGATTGGCCACCCCAGGAGGAAGACGCCGACGAGGTTCAACGCGGTGAACGGCCCTGCGTGGTTTCAAACGAGAGCGGCGAAAGGAGAGAATCGGGTCGGTCGGTCAGTCGAACGGAGATGGCGGTGAAGCGGTCCTTACTTCAAGGCACGGCGTGCACGATGACGCGAACGGGAAGATCGTACGGGGATATATGGCGCGATGATGATGGACTAAGTCCTTAAGGATCGGCGTTCACCACGCCGACGCGGTCGTATGGGGACCAGTGTATAGAACGGAATCCATCCTTCGCACCTTCGCCGAGCAACGCGCGGAGCTTAAACACGACGTCCGAGTCCGGGGTGTTGATCCTCGCCGGGACGTGCGTCTCGCCCTCCATGACGTGGTTCGTCCGCGAGTGGTGCACCGCGTGCGAGCGCTGCCACGAGAAGTACGGCACGAGCAGCGCGGAGTGCAGGACGTATCCCACGACGTCTTGCACGAATTTGTTCTCTGAAAACGCGCCGTGGCCGCACTCGTGCGCGACGACCCAGCACCCCGTCGCCGCGGTGCCCGCGACGAACGCGTACGCGATCCACGCGGGAATGAACGCGAGCGTCATCGGGAGGTACGCGTACGCGGCGAGCCCGAGCCCGACCGTGATCGCCGTGGACACCGCGGCGTACAGGAGCGACTTGCCCGTGTCTTTCACGAAGCAGCGCTTCGGTATCTTCGAGAGGACGTCCGCCATGGTCGGGAACTCGGACGGCGGCGGCGCGTTCAGCGCCTTGCCGTTCATGCCGCTGAAGTATCGCTGCTCGGTGGAGGAGGGCTCGTCCGCGGCGATCGTCGCCGCGGTGGAGCCGCCGACCGCGGTCGGGAGCGCGACGGACGACGACGCGCGGCCGCCGCGGCATCCGATGCCACCTCCGGGGGAGACGACGGACGAAGACGTCGACGACGTCGACGACGACGTCGACATCGCGATGGCGCGCGCTGGGCGCGACGCGCGCGCGGCGACGCCGCGCGCGCGGAGCGCGCCGGACGCGAGCGCGAGGCCCGCGGGGCGCGTGAGCGACGACGCGGCCATTTCGTGGGTCGATGCGACGGCGGGCGCGGCCGGGGCAGTGACGCGCGGCGCGCGACGTCACGATGGAAAACGGGGCCGAGTTGGATGAGAAATCTCAGGGAAATCTCTCGATCGTGATTGGTCGAAAAAGAAATCGACCGACCGATGACGACGACGCAGCGGAAAAAAGCCACGACGGTCAGAACCTTCCGCGCGCCGCCACGCCGCGTCTCGCACGACGATCATGCCGAAGAAGGGACAGAAGGGACTTCGCAAGCCGTTCCTCGAGTGGTGCGCGGAGAACGGGAAGCGCGGCGAGAGGCTCGCCAACGAGTTCCGCGAGGAGCTGCCGACCGAGCTGACGTACGGGTCGAAGTACAAGGCGAAGTGGAAGTGTTTGAAGTGCAAGCACGTGTGGCGGGCGGCGGTGAACCACCGCACGAGGAGCGTCAGACCCAGCGGGTGTCCGAAGTGCGCGCATAATGCTCATGTGAGCAAGACGCATAACTTTCTCGCGTGGTACGAGAAGAACGGCGAGCTCGGCAAGAAGCTGTCGCGCGAGTACGTCGACAAGGACAAGCCGCCGACGGCGGTGCCGAAGGCGTCGCACTACAAGGCGAAGTGGAAGTGCAGCAACGTCGAGTGCAAGCACGTGTGGCGGGCGGAGATGTGCGACCGCACGAGGAGCGACAAACCCCGTGGGTGCCCACAGTGCGCGAATCATGCGCCGGCGAGCAAGACGAACAACTTCCTCACGTGGTGCGAGAAGAAAGGCGAGCGCGGGAAGAAGCTGCTGAAGGAATACGTCGACCCGGACAAGCCGCCGACTGCGGTGACCTACGGGTCGAAGTACAAGGCGCTGTGGAAGTGCGCGGAGTGCGACCACGAGTGGCGGGCGACGTTGAACCAACGCACGCACACCCGCTCCGCCAATGCGTGCCCGGCGTGCAAAGCTCGCGAGTCCGCCGGCGACGAACACGCCGCCGGCTGACGAAACCGTACCGAAAACGCGCCGCGAGGGCGGCGAACGAACGAGCCCGACGATCGATACCGAAGTAAGTGAACACGCATCTAACGCGTCTACGCGTATCTAACATCACCGCATCTTACGCAGCAGCTCCTCCGCGACGTCCACGGCCGCGGCAGCCTCCCTCCCACCCCCCCCGCCGCGTTCCAACACCCCCCGCAACCGCGCGCGCACGTCGTACCCCGCCGCCGCCTCCTCTCTCCGCGGATGATGCTCGTACACCACCGCGAGGAGCCTCAAGAACAGCAGCGCGCGCCCCGGGTGCGTCTCCAACAGCCTGCCGCGGAACGCGCCGCCGCTGGACGACCGCGACAGTCCAGACGCCGCCGCCGCGCTCGAGCTCGGCGGCCCCAACGCCTCGACGAGCGGCGCCATCCCCCCACCCTGCGCGACGCCCGCGCACACCCTCGGCGACCGCTTCAGCAACCCCAACAGCGTCGTCAAGAACGCGTCGCACGGGAGCAGTACGTCGCCCGGCCGCGGCTGCAGCGCGGCGGCGATGGACGCGACGGCGTCGGGTTCCATCAGTCGCGCCTCCGCCGCCCACGGCTCGTCGCGTTGCCACGCGGAGACGGCGCGCAACGCTGTAGCTGACCCCGCGCCGCCTTCGCCGGACGCGACGAGCGAGAGGTACGCGTCGAGCGCGCGGTGCTTGGAGAGCTCAAGGCGCGTCTTTCGCGAGGAGTACGCGAACGCGCAGAGCATGGAGGACGCGAGCGCGCGGAGCTTGGCGGCGGAGAGGGGATGTCGACGCCAGTGGTCTCCGTCGCCGTGCAAGCCGTTGACGACGCCCCGCCCGGCGGACGCGGCGGAAGACGAAACGTCAACCGTCGCGTCGCCGTGCGCGATCTCCGGGGTGGCGACCGCGACGAGGTGCGGCACCGCGCCCGCGATCGCCGCCTGCTCCCTTCGCGCGGCGACGCCCGGGTCCTCCGCCGCCGAGGACGCCGCGCCCGCGTCCTCCCCGCCGCCGCCGCCGCCGCCGCCGCCGCACAGGTGAAACAACGCCACCATCGCGGTCTCTCGGTGATCGTCGTCCTCCCACTGAAGAAACCGCGCGAGCTTCGGGATCGCGCCCGCGCGCTGCATCGGCTCGTGCGCATTCCGCTCGCGCGCGAGCCGTCGGACGAGCGCCAGAATCTTCTTCGACGTCGACGCCGGCAGCGGCGCGCCGACGAGCGCGAGAAGCCCGTGCAGCGTCGACGTCTCGCAAAGCGCTTCGATCGCGTCGCGCGCGCCGTGCCCGGGCGACGTCGCGCTCAGGAGGATGTCCGCGACGAGGTCGCGGCACGTCCCGGAGACGGTGGCGGCGACGTGCGGTGGGAGATCGGGGTTCGCGTTTCGACCCGCGAGAGGCGAACTTTTGGTTTTGGTTTTGGAGGCGGCGGCGGCAGAATTCTTTTCCAGCCCGCCAAAACCGCCGCCGCCGCCCGGGCCGACGCCGGCTTCTTCGTTCGACGCCGCGTGCAGCGACGACAGCGCGCGGACGAGCGGGGGGAGGAGCCCGGCGCGGGCGATCGCGACGCGCATGCCCCAGCCCGCGGTGCGGCCCGCGGGGACGTCCTCTATCGCGTCGTCGTCCGTCGTCGTCGTCGTCGCGGCGGCGGCGGCGTCGTCGGGTTTTTTCCGTCGTCCCGAAAAGTCCACCCCCTCGCCGCCACCGCCGCGGCCTCTCTCCTCGTCCTCGTGCGCCCGCATCATCTCCGCGCACGTCTCCACGCACGCGCGCGTCAGCTCGCGGTTCCCCTCGCCGCTGTAAAACCCGGGCGACGACAGCGTCGCCGCGAGCGCCTTGGGCGCGCCGCACGCGGCGAGACACCGCCGAGCGACGGCGCCCCCCGCGGCGACCGACCGCGCCGCCTTGGCGCACGCGACGCGCGACTCGCGCGTCTCGGGGCCCGTCTGCCGCGCCAGCCGCTCCATGATGAGCGGTATCCCGCCGAGCAGCTCGAACGTCGCGAGCGCTTCGCTGCCGCTGCCGCTCCCGCCGCCGCCGCGGTTCGCGCGGTCGATCACCGCCGCCGCCGCCGTCGCCGCCGCCGTCGCCGCCGCCGCCGGCGACGACGCCTCGAGCGCTCCGACGAGCGCGCCCATCACGCCGTTCGCGGCGACGCACGCGTCCACGGAAACGCGCGTCGCGCCTCTCTCCCTCGCCAGCGCGTCCACGAGATCCTGGCACGCGCGCGCGAACCCGCCCGCGAGCGCGTCGGGCGTTCGCGCCCCCTTCCCTTTACCAGCGGTGTCGTCGATGGACCCGGACCCGCTCGCGCGAAGCGTCGCGGCGATTCGCTTCACCGTCGACGCGAGCCTGTCGCCCGCGCGAACCTCCTCCTCCGTCGGCGCGGCCGTCGGCGCTTTCGCCGTCTTCAGACCGTCGGACGCGACGGACGATGACGACGACGACGACGCCGCGAGAGAGGCGGACCGCTCCTCCGGGCGGAGCGCCACCACGACGTCGTCGAGGTTCGCGGCGACGCCGCGGACGATCCGGACGGGCTGCTTTTTGCCGACGTCCTGGAACGGGCTCGAGGGGCTCGGTCGACGCGGCGTCGGTTTCGACGGCGCGTCGCCGCGGTGGTTTTGGTTTTGGTTTTGGTTTTGGTTTTTGGTTTTCCCCCCTCCTCCTCCTCCGCCGCCGCCGCCGCTCATGCCGCTCGTGGACCCGCCGCTGTTCACCCGAGACACGCTCGCGACGACGGTCTCCTCGACGACGACGTCGTCGATCGCGCGACTCGCCGCGTCCGAGGTCGTCCCCGGCGTCGCGACGTCCCTCAGCCACGCGTGCCTCCGGAGCTCCGCGGCGCTCGGCCTTCTCTCCGGCGCCTTTTCGAAACACCGCGACAAAAAATCACGTAACGCGTCGCTGAGGGTCGTTCCATACGAAGCGATGTCGGGGTGGAGTTCATAGGCGTCAGAAACGGAGTTGAAAAGCGTCGAGGTGTGTCGGGATTGAAAGCGAGGGGTGGGCGGAGAGATGCGCCGGGAAAAGTCCTTAAGAAACAGCGTTCACCACGCCAACGCGGTCGTATGGGGACCAGTGTATAGAACGCACCTCACCCCCGGCGGGATGCGCTCGCGCGCGTCCCCGCGCGCGATCGCGAACAGCGCGGGCATGGGCTGCATCTCAAAATACGGCGGCGCGCCTGTCAGGAGCTCGATGACCACGCACGCGACCGACCAGACGTCCGACTTGGGGTCGTCGCCCGGCCCGCGCATCTCGATCACCTCCGGCGCCATCCAATACGTAAGGTCGCATACGTGCATTCATCCAAGCCAGGTGAGTCATCGACATTACTGTATTGTAATGGAACGAACGAATACACAGGGGATGAAAGAGGGGAAACAGGCGGGAGAACTAGATAGGCCCCACCAATACGGCGTCCCGACCGGGGACGCGCCAGGGTCGCCGTCGTCGTCGTCGACCGAGCGAGCGGGGTGGTGAGCGGGGTTCACCGGCGGGTTCGCGGCTCCTCCGTGCACGCGCACGGCGACGCCGAAGTCCGCGATCTTCACGACTCCGTCTTTGGTCGCGAGGACGTTGGCGCCCTTGATGTCTCTGTGCGTGACGCCGTTCGCGTGGAGGTATATCAGCCCGTCGAGCAGCTGCGCGACGTAGCACGCGGCGAGCGGCTCGGGGGTGGGCCCGAAGCGCGACGGTTTGATAACGCCCGCGAGCGAGCCGTTTTCCGCGAGCTCGAGGAGGATGTACAGGTGCTCGGGCGCGCGCACGGTGCCGAGAAATCGCGTCACGTTGCGATGCGACAGCGAACGCAGAAGCGCGCACTCGGACTCGATCGCGTCGACGTCGTAGGCGCTCGTCGCACGCAGTGGGATCTCTTTCACCGCGACGACGCGCCCGTCGCGCTTGTCGATCGCGCGGTACACCTGCCCGTGCGCGCCTTTGCCGATCTCGTCTCCGAGGATGTAATTCCCCACCACGGTCGAGCGGCGCGTGCTCCGCGGGAGCTCCATGGCGGGCGATGCGCCGGGCCGCCGTCCGCGACGCGACGCGGCGCGGCGCGCGCGCGCGCCTCCGCCTCCGTCCGCGGTCGCCGCCCGCTGCCGTCGCGGGGATTCGCCGGGGACGTGCCGCCGCGCCGTCGACTCTGACGACGACGACGGGGGCCGCGGCGTCCACTGGTTAACGTCGAGAAACTGGGAATTTCGTCAGCTCTGCGCCTGCCGTTCAAATTAGGTCAAATTGCTTTCGGGCGATCGCTGAGAAAAATGGTTCGGGCCTATCAACTAATCGGCTGGCCCCTTCTATCTGAGCCCGTGCTAATCTTCGTGCGCGTGCGTTACCTTCAAGTTACAGTAGGTTAATCATTCGTTTCGCAGAAACCTGTGGCGCGATGGCGCGCCGCGCCCCCCCCCGCGCGCTCGCGCTCCTCCTCCTCGCCTTTCTCGTCGCGACGTGCTTTGCGAGACGCGTCGACGCGCGCGATCTCAACGTCTCCTCCGCGGCGCCCTCCACGCCGACGGCCTTCCTGCGCGACCTCGACGGCGACTACGAAATCACGCGGGTCACCAGGCGACCACGACACGCGTCGAGCGCGCCGACGCCGGCGCGGTACCCCGCGCGACTCGCGCTCGCGCTCGACGCGTTCGGGACGCGCTACGAGCTCGATCTCAGACGCCACGACGCGCTGTTTCATCGCGACTACCGGACGTGGTCCGTGGGCGCTGACTCGAGCTTCGCGAAAGTGGAGGGCTCTCATCCGAATCGAAACCACTGTCACTACCGCGGCGTCGTCTCCAACGCGGTCGGGGAATCGACCGTCGCGATGTCGCTGTGCAAGGGCGTCACCGCGAAGATCATCACGCAACGGGAGCGCATCTCCCTCGAGCCCGCGAGCGCGCACCTCCCGGGGTACGAGAGCGAGTGGAGGCCGCCGTCCGGAGACGCCGACGGAGACGCCGACGGCGACGCCGAGGACGCCGACGCGTTCCGGCACCCGGACCCGCTCGGGCGCGTCCCGTCTCATCAATCACGCCGGTCCCCGCACGACCGCGTCGGCGTGGTGAACGCCGTTCCTTGAGGACTTTCTCTCCCGGCGCACGCATCTCTCCGCCCAGGGTCCCTCGCTGGTTTCAATTCCCGACCGCGCCGCCTTTCGACTTCAACTGACGCGCCTTTCAACGCCACCCCGACGTCGCGTCGCGCGGACCCTCGACCCTCAGCGGCGACGTTCTGGCGTACAGAGACGCCGTCTTGGAGAGCGCGGGGCGTCGCGACGACGACGACGACGAGATCGACGCCGTGACGCCGCCGCCGCGAGAAGAAGAAGACGAAGAAGACGAAGACGAAGAAGAAGAAGAAGACGACGAAGAAGCTCTCTCCGCGGCGGCTCGCAGAGGCGTCTTCGCGCGACTCGCGCGCGCGGTCGCTCGAAGACCCGCCAGCCGTCTCCGCCCTCGCGGCGGCGGCGGCGGCGGCGCGTCGCGAAAGCTCCTGGGCTCCGGCTCGGGCGACTGCAAGAGCGTCGTCGACCGCGCGTACACGTCCGGTACGATCAAACTCAACCTCGCGGTCGTCAACGACGCCGCGAGGATCGCGCTCATCGGCTCCGTCTCGTCTACCAACGACGACTCCGTCACCGTGGTGAACATGGCGCAGGCGTTGTACGACATCTTGTCCGACATAAAGCCGACCATCGTGCTCACGGGGCAGTACGACTTCTCGACCGACCCGTACTCGTACGACACCAACAACCCGAGTCTGATCGAGTCGTTCAACGCGTGGCAAAGGGCCAACGAGGCGTCGCTGACGACGCACAACGTCGCGCACCTCTTCACCGGATACGACATCGGCGTGCATCAGGGTGCGTTTTATGATTATCTCGTCGTTTTGGTTTCGCCCACCCCCTCTTACACTGGTCCCCATACGACCGCGTTGGCGTGATGAACGCCGTTTCTTAAGGACTTGTCGCTCGTTTCAACGTTCGATCGCGCCGCGCCGCGTCGCCGTCGTTTCGAGCGACCTATGAACGTCGCTGAACGTGCATCGCGTGGAATGATGACTCATCCCCCTCAGGTCAGTCCAGCGTCGCCGGGAGAGCGTACCTGGGCGTCGTGTGCAACTCGGCGTATAACAGTGCCGTCAACGAAGTCAAATCTCCTCCGCACACGTTGAGCTCCATGATCGTCGCGCACGAGATGGGCCACAACTTCGGGTTCGGGCACGACGGCGACGGCGGTAACGGCGAATCGTGCACCGCCAGCGACACGGTCATGGGCCCGAGCGGGTGCACGTACGCCGGCTGCGTGTGGAGCGATTGCAGCAAGGAAACGTACGACTGCTCCGCGTACGGCTCCGGCGACTACGACTACTCTTGCCTCGACGTCACGCTCGGGCTTAACTGGATCACGATCGCCATCACGATCGCCGCCGTGATGGCGTTCATCGGCCTCGCGGTGCTGGCGTTCATCGGCTGGAGGGTGTGGAGGAAGCGGCGGAAGGGCCGGGTGGGGCCGACGGCGGCGCGCGGCGGCGCGCCGAGGAAGCGGAATAAGGTGCGTTCTATACATATAATATTTTTCACCCATCGTCCGGTTTCAACATTTGATCGCGTCCCCTTTCAACTGACCGGTGAACTGTTTTTGTATGGAATGGCCCTCAGTACCTCGCCGCCATCGCGGCGCCGTTCAAGAAGATGAAGGCCAAGTTCGCGGGGTGGCGCGCGAGGCGGGCTAAGAAGAAGAACGCGAAAGTGCGCCCGCGGGGGCCGTAGGTAGACGCGGTGGGCGGAGTACTCGATGCTCGGGATGACCTATATGCGTTTCAACTTATTCTTTTTATTCGCCGCGGCGTACCTTCGACGTATTGCTACGCGTGGTGTTCCTCTAACCCGTCGATGATCAGCGCGTTCAGCGCGAGCTGCTCCTTCCTCACGGAGCTCTCCAAATCCTCGGCCCACCACGACGGCGCGCGCGGGATGGCGTCGCCGTCCGCGTCGTCGCCCCCCGATCTCGACTCGGGCGACTGCGCGCGGAACTTCCCCGGTTCCGCGGATGCGTCGCGGCGGTTCGCGTCCGCCGCCGCCGCCGCCGCGGCGGCGTCGACGCTCTCCTTGTCGCTCTTCACGTTGAACCGCCCGACTTTGACCCCGCCGCCCGGGGTCACGACGGCCTCGGTCTCGGAGGTTTCGCTCGCGCCCGCCCCGGCGATTTGAAGTTTCATCGCGTCGTCCGCCCACGTGACGTCCGTGTCCGAAGGGCGCCGCTGGCGTCCCTTCCCGCCCTTCCCAGCCTCGCCCTCTTCCCCCTCCGCCGCCGCCGCATTTCGCGCCGCGTCCGCCGCGTCCGCGAGGCCTTTGTCCCACGAGGACCCGCGGTGCAGGCTCCGGCCGGGGGACGGCGCGCCGTCGTCGTCGTCGTTTGGCTCTGGCGTTTTCGACCTCGAAGGCGCCCGCCGCCGCGCGCCGCCGCCGCCGCCGCCGCCGCCGCGGCTATCCCCCGGGGATTCGTCGTCGCCGCCGCCGCCGCCGCCGCAGAGGTCGACCGAGCTGCCGCCCGCGGCGGAGCCGGAGGCGTCGTCGCCGTCCGCGAGCACGTTCGCCATGGACGGTCCGTCGCCGACGCGCGTGAGCATCGCCATCAGCATGCCGCGGTGGATGCTTCCGCCGCGAATTTCGTTGGACTGTCCGCCGCCGCTCTTCCTCGTCGATTTTTGCTCCGGCGAGCTCGGGCCCCCGGGGCCCCCGGGGCTCCCGAGGGACCCGGCCTTCGAGCCGGCGGCCGCGCCGCTCGCCGCGTTCTCGTTCGCGGCGGCCGCGGCGCGGCGCGCGCGGCCGCTGCCGCTCTGGCTCCCCTCGCCGGAGGCGTCGTTCCCGTTCGCGTTCCCTCCGTTGACGACGCCGTCGCTGATTCGCTTGCCGCGCGCGCTGAGATCTAGATTCCCGGAGGCGCCTCGGCCAGCCTTCGTGAGGAGCTCCGTGCGCAACGTGCTGCACGACAAGTTAACCGCCTCGTACACCCGCCTGTGCCTCGCGTGGAGCTCCGCGAGCGTGAGCAGCGACGCCATCTCCACGGAGAGGGAGTCGTGCGACGTGAAGTTGAACGACGTCCGGCGATCCGACTCGTCGTCGTCGTCGCCGCCGCCGTCGCTGCGCATCGAAACCTCGCTCGGGTTGCGAGATCCGAACCTCGCGCGGGCGAACCGCTCGCGCGCGTGCTCGCGGTCCGACTCCATCGCGCCCTGGCCGCCGCCGCCCGTCGCGGATTGGCTGAGCCGCGACGGCGGCCGCGACGACGCGTCCCGCGCGCTCCCTTCCCGGTCCGAGAGGTTCAGGGACCCGTCGGTGTCGGTGTTCTCCCGCGACGGCGGCAAGCTCGGGTGACACGTCTTCATGAGGTGCGTTTCGTCCGATGACGTCGACAACAACGAGATCCCGGACTTGTCGGTGTTCTCCCGCGACGGCGGCAAGCCGTGGAGCAGGCTCACGAGCGCCTTCGGCCGAGCCGCGGACGACGACGTGGCGTCTTCTGATTCGTTCACGTCGTTCACGTCATTCTTCTCCACGCCCACGTCGTCGAAGTCGACGACGACGTCCGCGTCCACGTCAGCGTCCACGTCGGCGTCCACGTCGGCGTCCACGTCGGCGTCCTCTTCCTCGTCCGGGAACGCCTGCGCGAACGACTGCGACCGCAGCAGCTCGAGCTGTATCGCCGCCTCCTTCGCGTCCATCTTCCACAGCGTCCGCTCCAACATCCCCGCGGGCACGGGGTCCGTGTCGTCGATCCCGCGCTTGCGAAGCTTCGAGACGAGTCCGTGCACTTGCTTCGGGTCGAGCGCGACGGAGAGGATAAACGCCGCCGCGCGCGCGTAACGCGTCCGCGCCGACTCAATCTCCGCGATGCGCTCGGTGCCCACCAGCCGCGTGTCCGTCGACTTCCGTCGCGCCCTGGACCGCTCCCGGGTGCTCGATCCGCCTCCTCGGGTGCTCTCGGAGAGCCACGGGTGCTTCGCGAGCGCGGTGGACGCCGTCGGCCGCAGCGCGTCGTTCGGCGCGAGTAAAGACGCGATGAGGCGCGTGAATCGCGCGGGCGTCGACGGCGGCATCCGCGGCAGCGTCCCCCGCTGCATCTCTTCGTGCACCGCCGTCTCCTTGTCCGGCGGCGGCAGCCCGGTGAGTAACACCATGAGCAGCACGCCGACGGACCACACGTCGGACTTGGCGCCGTACGCGTCGCCGCGGCACATCTCCGGCGCGGCGAACAGTTTCGCGCCCTTCAGTCCCTCGGGGAAATCGCGAAGCGTGTCCTTTCGCTCTCCGCGCGCGAACGCGGCGCTGCCAAAGTCCACGAGGACCACCCTCGGCGGCTCTGACTTCTTCCACTCGCGGTTCAGCATGACGTTGTCCGGGACGACGTGGCGATGAACGACGCCGACGGTGTGCATGAACGACACCGCGCCGAGGAGCTGCACCGCGAGCGCTTCCCAGTCCGCGACGGTGAACCGCCCGCGCTCGGAGATGGCGTCGAGAACTTTCCCGCCCTGGTAGTAATCCAGGGTCGAAAGGCGTCAGTCGATGGAGTCGAAAGGCGTCGGGGGTGGAGTTGAAAGGCGTCGAGACGTGTCGGGATTGAAACCGAGGGGTAGTGGGCGGAGAGATGCGCCGGCAAAAGTCCTTAAGGATCGGCGTTCACCACGCCAACGCGGTCGTATGGGGACTAGTACGAATGCGAACACGCCTGGTAGTAATCCAACACCAGGTGGACAATCTTGCTCCCGCGCGCCTTCTCCTTGTACGCGTGGTACAGCGTCGGCAGGCACGGGTGCCGGCCGCTCACCGCGAGCATAGTCTCGATCTCGTGCAGCGCGTTGTCGCGGCTCTTCCCGTCGTACGCGATGGATTTGACCGCGCGCGTCGTCGACGCGACGCCGCCGTCGCCGCGTCCGAGCCGCAGCGTCGCGATCCGCACGGACCCGAACGCGCCTCGCCCTAACAGCTTCCCGACGACGTAGTCGTCGTGCAGCGTCGAGGATTCGATCACGGGAGAGCGCTTGCGGCACGTCAACGCGCGAAACAGTCGCGAGAAAACACCGCCCCCCGCGCCGCCGCCGCCGCCCGACGACGACGTGTCTTCACTCGGCGTCGCGGCGTCGACGCCGCTCGCGGCCCCCCTCGCGGCGGCGCCTCTATGACCCCACGGCGTCGGCGTCGTCCCGCCCTCGTCGAGCACTAACATGCCTCGCCGCACCGTGATGTCGTCCTGGAGGTAGTCAAACTTTTCCGGGACGATCGGCGGGTTGGCGCGTTCTCCCGCGCCGGAGTCCGCTCTCTCGAGACGCTCCGCGACGGCGTCCATATCGCATCCTCGCCCCGGCCGCGCCGCGCTCCCGCTCCCCAACCCGACGCTCCCGCCCTTGAGCGACGGGTTCGGGGACTGGTCGATCGGGTCCAACGTCGGGGAGAAGTCGAGCGACCGCCGGACCGTTGGCGACAAGGGCGGATCGTGCGGGCCGCGATGCGTCTCGCCGCCCGCGACGCGTCGATGCGCGTCGTGCGGCGCCGGCCCCGACAGCCCCAAACCCGGCCCCGAGCCCCCCGACCCTCCCGGTCCCGGGATCCCGATCACCCCGAACGCCGTATTCCTGCCCCTCCCCGACACCCCCGGGGACTCCGACGGCGACGGCTGCACCTTGCTCGCGGCGCGCAACATCTCCTTCGGCGGCGGCGCGTCCACGACGACGACGGTGATGTCGTCGTGCAACCCGCGCTCTTCGACGACGGTCCGCATGAGCGCGTCCGCGGCGTCGTCCGCCGAGTCCGCGCCGGCGGCGATCGCGGCGACGTCGCCGTCGCTCATCGCGTTCCACAGCCCGTCCGTCGCGACGACGAGACGGCCGCCGTGGGGCGGGAGCGAGACCCGCGTGCACTCGGGCTGACGATCGTACGAGCGATGATATCGGGGTGGAGTTGAAAGGCGTCAGTTGGAGTTGAAAGGCGTCGCGGTCGGGGATTGAAAGCGAGGGGTGGGCGGAGAAACACGCCGGGAAAAGTCCTTAAGGATCGGCGTTCACCACGCCGACGCGGTCGTATGGGGACCAGTGTATAGAACGCACCTCGCAGATCACCGCGGGGGAGTCGAAGTCGCCGACGGCGCGGGAGGTGGCGAGACCGCCGGGGTAGACGCGCATCGGGCCCTCTTCCTCGCCGCCGAGACGCGTCACCTCGCGGCCGTCGCGCGCGCGGTCCAACCGCGCGCCCGCGTCCGTGAGGCGCTTCGCCTCGAGCGGGTCGTCGGGGTTGTGCTCGCGCGTGAGGCGTTTGAACACGACTTTGTTCGTCGGCGGCGTCAGCGGCGCCTGCGTGGGTGAAGCGATCGGTCAGTCGAACGTCTTATGTACCGGTCAAACGTTGAAAGGGAAGCGCGGGTGAAGAGTGACGACGGGAAAAGTCCTTAAGGAACGGCGTGCACCACGCGAACGGGGTCGCATGGGAAGCAGTCTCACCTCCGCCGCCGCCGCGAAAGACACGCTCGCCGAGCGCGGATGTAACGGCGGCTTCGCGACCGTTACGGCGCCGCTCCCGCCGACGCCTTCCGAGACGTCCGCCGTGATCGTCGCGTCGTCGTCGTCCTTCGCGGCGACGCCGGCGCCCTCGCCCGTGACCAAGACGCCGCCGCCGTCGGTCCCGCCGCCGCCGCCGCCGCCGCCGTCCGATCCCGCCAGTCCGTCCGCCATCGCGCGCAACGACGCAAACCCGCCGGATAAGCGCTTGCCGTCGTTCACGCTCCCGCCGGGTCCCGACGCGTTGATTGGCGGCGGCGGGGTCGCGCGCGAGCCCGATCCCGCGTCCGGGTCGTCGAAGTGGACGAACACGGCGCCGCTGTCGCCGACGTTTGCGGCGACTGAGGGTCGAGGGTCCACGGTACGAAGCGACGAACGTCGAGGTGGAGTTGAAAGGCGTCAGAAGCGGAGTTGAAAGGCGTCGCGGTGTGTCGGGGATTAAAACCAGCGAGGGACCCTGGGCGGAGAGATGCGCCGGGAGAGAAAGTCCTTAAGGATCGGCGTGCACAACGCGAACGCGGTCGTATGGGGACCGGTGTGAGGAGGAGAACGCGCCCAAGTCGACGCGTTCGGCGACGACCGAGTCGCTCCGCCGCGCGTGATGCCCTTTGTACCCTGGGATCACGCCGCCGCGGCGGCGCTGCAGGAAGACGACGCACGCGGTCGTGCCGCCGTGCGCGTTCCTCGCGAGATTTTTCTGCGTCGTCTGCGCGCCGCCGACGCCGTCGGAGGTCAACCCGGACGGATTCGTCGTCGTCGTCTTCTTCTTCGCGTTTTTCAAATTCTTCCTCGACGCGCCCCCGCCCTTTCTCGACGCCGCGCCGCCGCCCCCCGACGGAAGGCATCGGCTGAACGGCGACGCCACGGACCTTCGAAAGTCCTCCTCCAGAGCGTGGAACGCGGCGACGCACGACGTCTCGAGAGGGCTCCCCGGCGCGTCCGCGCCGTGCGAGAGCAACGTCGGGAGGATCCGGCGCCGCGCGAACTTGGCGGCTTTCGCGCTCACGTGGCCGTCGAACACCGCGAAGCACCCTGATGAAGGAGGGTTTAGCGACGGAGGGCGGGAGGGAGGGAGGGCGGCGGGGTTTAGGGTTGAAATGTTCGCGTGTTTAGGGTTCGGAGGCGCGACGGAGGAGGCGGCCGGGGACGGCGGCGGGCGCGGAGGAGAGGACGTTCTGTTCGGAGAGGACGCGCGGTTGCACTCACCGAGCAGGTCGCCGCTGAACTCCGCGTCCGCGTCGTCGTCCGCGTCCGTCTCGTCGACGAGCTTCCCCGCGTCGCGTCGGCGCGTCGTGAGCGATTGCACGTCCGGCTCCGCGAAGTAGCGGTCCTCGCCGCGTAAGGACGCGGTCTGTTATTGCGAGGGAGGACGAGGGACGAGGGACGAGCGGAGACTAGTCAGATCCGAGCGAGCGAGCGAGCGAGCGAGATCGCGGCTCGCGATGCCTATGATGCGCCGCGCCGAGGAAAAACGACGCGACGCGGGATGAGGTCGCCGCGCGCGCGCCTGCACGGCGTAGACGCTCTTCCCCTTGCCGCCGCCGCCGCCTTCCGCGGTCCCGCCGAACACCGCGGGCGCGGCGTCGCACCTCGACGGCGACGACATGACGCTCGACCCGCCGCGGCGCTCTGCTCTCGCTCTGCTCTTCTGTCGTCGTTGTTATTCGATTTTTTGGATTTTGGCAGGATTTTGGATTTCACGCGCGCGTTCGCGTCATCCGGTCAACGGTGCGTTTTTCACCCATCGCCCGGTTTCAGCACTTGATCGCGTCCCCTTTCGAGTGACCGATGAACATATTATGTACGGACTGATGTTATCGATGGCCCTCATCACGCAGCAGACCCGGGCGCGCGATCGATATGGGCGCGTCGGACGCCGCGACGGCGGCGTCGTCGGACCCGTCCTCGTGGGAGGCGTGGGTCCTCGAGGCGGAGACGCTGTGGAACACCGTCTCCGTCATGCGCGGCGACGACGGGAAAGGCGGCGCGCCGCCCGCCGCCCTCGACGACGCGTCGACCCGTCGGCATCATCATCGTCGAGAACCCCCGGCGACGCCGCGCTACGACGACGACGACGACGACGACGACGACGACGACGGGTTCACGTTCGCGTCCCCGCACACGGTGTTCCACACCCCGGGGACGACGCGCCCGCCGCGGTCGTCGTCGAGCGCGCCCGCGATCGGCGCGCAGGCGTCGCCGACGCCGTCGCCGTTCGAACGTCGGTGGCCCGCCGCGCGATTGTTCGAGCGGTCAGTCGCGCGGGGGGAAGGGGACGGCGCGGGATCCTCCTCCGTCCCCGTCCCCGTCCCCGTCCCCGTCCCCGTCCCCGGGCCCGTCCCCGGGCCCGTCGCCGTCGCCGCCGCCGCGACGGCGACGACGACGGCCGCGGCGTCGCCCGCGCACGACGCGTACATGGCGTTCATGCGGAGCAGCGTCCGAGCGTTGCGCGGGGACGACGACGACGACGACGACGACGCGGCGGATCGCGATTTGGATTTTGATTTCAACGCGGCGGTCGGGGGCGCGACGCCGTCGACGTCCTCCCGCGCACCGCCGCCGCCGCGGCCCGCCGGATTCGCCGCGCCGTCGCCGATGCCGACGACCCCGAAGACACACGACGACAACGTCGGGATGTTCGCGTCGTGGTGGGCGGACGAACGCGCGCGGGAAAAGACGCTGCGACGATTGATCGTTCGATGGCGCCGCGCCGCGTTCCAACTCGCGACCGCGCGAACAGAACGCGCGCTCCTGTCCGCGCGCCGCGCGAAAAGTCTCGCCGCGCTCGCGGCGAAGCGCGCGATGACAGATCGCGCGACCGCGCGGAGGAAGTGGGACGCGCTGGAGGAAGAGGAGAGAGACGCCGGGCGTTCGCCGCTCGCCGCCGACGCGTTGATTCGATTCGTCCCGAGCGCGGGCGCGGACGCGTTCCACGTGCGGTCGTGGATGCGCGCGCACGCGACCGCGGCGATCACGGCGTGGAGGGCGGAGGCGGGGCGGAGCGCGGGGAAGCGCGCGATGAGGGAGAAGGCGATCGAGCACCGCCGGAGAACGTTGGGGGGGAAAGTTGGCGCGCGATGGCGCGAGTGGGCGCGACGGGAACGCGTCGTCAAAGCGCGCGGCGCGGCGGCCAAAACGACGCGGACGCTGCGCTCGAAGACGTTCGCGCTGACGCGATGGCGCGCGCGGTGCGCGGCGTCGCGCACCGCGAGAGCGGCGGCGACCGCGGCGGTCGAGAGCTGGCGCCGCGCGAGAATCGAACCCGCGTGGACGGCGTGGGCGTCGTTGCATCAGTTTTACTCCGCGAAGAACCGAGACGCCGCGGAACACTGGCTGCGCGTCGCCGCGGGCGCGGCGATCCGCGAGTGGCGACGCAACGCCGTGGACCAGATGCGTTTGCGCTCGTGGCTCGAGTTCACGACGCAGTGGTGGTCGCGACGCGAGAAGATTCGACGGTTCGACGCGTGGCGAAGCCTCGCGGTGTTTCTCACCGAGGCGCGGTCGCTCGCGGAGGACGCCTTCGACGCGCGCGTCGCAAACGCCGCGACCGCGTGCCTGCACGCGTGGCGCGACCGCACCGCGACGCTGAAGCGCGCCAGAGCGCTCGTGCGCGACGCGTGCGAGCGGTGGCGGATCGATCGATCGCGCGACGCGTTTGGAACGTGGCGCGAAGCCGCGGCGCGAGGGGCGGAGGTGTGGCGCGCCGTCGCCGCCGCCGCGGACGCGCGGACGCTCGCCGCCGCGCTCGAGCGGTGGACGATCCACGTGAACGCGGTGTGGGAGACGTACGAGCCGGTGCGGCGGAAGCTGTCGGCGTGGAAGGACGGCGCGATGCTCGGCGTGTTGTTCGATCGGTGGGTCGCCGCGGTTGGACGCGCGAGGGCGCGCGCGATCGTCGCGGCGACGCACGCGACCGCGGCGACGCGTCGACGCGCGTACCGCGAGCTTCGGCTGATCGTCGCGTATCTTCGCGAGCACCGCGCGGGCGCGATCGAGGACGCGAAGCCGTACGCGGTCAGCATACGTCTCAGAATGCACTTCACGCGGATGCGTCGCGGGTGCCGGCGGCGGAGGGAGGACAGAGACGCGCTCAACGAGACGGCGATCGCGATGGACGCGAGGTCGCGACGCGATCGCGCGTTCCAAAGGTGGCGCCTGCACGCCGCGACGCGCGTCCATCGTCGGCTGTTGCGCTTGCGCGCGGAACACCACCGTAAACGGAAGTCGCTCTTCGCGTGGCGCGCGTGGAGCGCGCTCGCCGCGGAGGTCAGGCGCGTTCTATCTCACACTGGTCCCCATACGACCGCGTCGGCGTTGTGCTCGCCGATCCTTAAGGACTTCTTTCTCTCCCGGCGTGGCTCTCCGCCCAGGGTCCCTCGCTGGTTTCAATCCCCGACACACCTCGACGCCTTTCAACTCCGCTTCTGACGCCTTTGAACTCCACCCCGATATCATCGCTCGTACGGACCCTCGACCCTCAGCCGGCGGCGTCGGATCGCGCTTCGCGCGTCCTTCGGCGCCGCGGCGTTGCGGAAAGTCTGCGTCGCGTACGGCGCGTGGAGCGAGCTGACGCGCGAGCTGCGCCCGCTGCGCCGGCGTCTGCGGCGCATCCAAGCGACCGCGGCGAGCGCCGGCGGGCGAGCGCAGTGGCGCGGCGGCGGGCGAAACGCGGCGTCGTACGGAGGAGCGAAAAAACACGACGCGAAAGCCGCGGAGCTCGACGCGCTGACGTACGTCGGCCCCGTCGTTCGCAAGGCGGCGATGAAGAGGGCGAAGCGGCTGTTCGACGGCGTGTATCGCGCCGACGGCGGCGATCGCGTCGCCGCGCGGTTCGGCTGGATGTGGGAGGCGATGATACGCGAACGCGTGAGGGACGACTTCGCGATTCGACGACAGCTGCGGCCGGCGACGCCGATCAAGTCCGTCGACGACGCGGCGGACGACGATTCGTCGTCGTCGGTCGGGTTCGGCGACCACTCGGATCTCGACGAGGAGATGTCGCTGAAGCCCGCGCCGTTCGATTGGCGGACCGGGAGCGTCGAGGAGAAAATCTCGCCGAGCTTGAAGCCGCGGTCGCCGAGCGCGTATCCGACGCGGACGCCGCGTCGGACGCGCGGCGGCGTCCGACGCGACGAATCAGATAGTGACACGTCGGATGATCCGAATCCGAATCCGAATCCGAATACGAACGACGCCGCGGCGGCGGCGCTCGCGGAGGCGGACGCGATCGAGGCGGCGAGGAAGAAGAAGATCCGCGACGCCGCCGTTGCGTCGGCGACGGCGCGGCTCGGGACGCTTCTGAACCCGCAGGGTCCCGCTCCCGCGGCGTTCACGTTTCGCACGCCGCCGAGCGAGGCGGCGACGTCGCCGCCGTCGGACGCGTCGCCGCCGTTCCCGTTCATCGGATTCACCCCCGCCGCCGGCGCCGCGAGCGCGAGCGCGAGCGCGAGCGGCTCGCGCGGCGGCGGCGGCGGAAGCGCTGACTCGCGTCGAGGCCGCGTCGACGCTCGGTGGGAGAGGGACGCGTCGACGGGAGGGTACCGGACGTCGACGGGGCGCAGGGCGCCGCCCGGAGGCGGGCCGGACCCGGTGCTGGAGCTCCTTCGCGCGCAAGCGAGCGGGCTGAGGGAGCGGACGAGAGTCGCGGAGGAGATCGCGGTGAGGGTTCGGTGGTCGTAGTCGTAGAGGCGCGCGGTTCTTTTGAGAGAAGAACTGAGAACAGCTCTGATGATTGTATCTGGCGCTCGATTCGAAATTCCGCCAGCGGAACTACTGCGTTCCCCGCCAGATCCCCGCGCCGTCGTCGTCGTCATTGCGAGCCGCGCGGCGTCCTCGCGCATCGATCGCGTCCCGCTCCCGCACGCGGTTCCTTTTGATCGCGAGCGCGCGGCGGCGACGAGGGAAGGACCGGCATCGCGCGGACGAGGACCGCCGTCCGTCGCGACGAGCCGCGGGACGACGCGGCGTCGTCGGATACGGCGCGATGGGGCACTCGAGCGCGCTGAAAGCGCTCCTGACGCCGCTCACCACGGACGCGTGGGTGCAGTGCGACTCGTGCACGCTGTGGCGACGCGTCCCGAAGCACGTCTCCGAGCGTTTAGGCGACGACGAGCAGTGGTGCGCGTCCTCTCCCTCCGTCGTTCGCGTCGTCGTCGTCGTCGTCGTCGTCGTCGTCGTCGTCGAGAACGCGATCGATCGCGCGCGAAAAAAACGGATACTTGCGCTCTCGGATCGACCGAGCGCGCGCCGCGGTTCCGATTCGCGCGGTCGCCCGCGCGACGATCTCGCGTCGCCGCCCTCGATACGATTCGATCGCGCGCGCGTCCTCGTCCGGACCGATCGTCCTCGCGTCTGTCTCGGAAGAAGCCCCCCTCATTCGCGCGTCGCCTCCGCGGGGTCGATGAAGATCGAAATATCGATCGCGTCTCATCAAATATCTCATCGTCGTACTTCGCGTCTGACCGCCGCCCGCCGACCCGACGCCGACGCAGGTTCTGCAACCTGAACAACGACCCGGACTTCGACACCTGCGAGGCCCCGCAGGAGATCGACAACGACGAGATCGACGTCCTCCTGAACGCGCAGGAGGCGGCGGAGGAGAAGCGCGCCGCCGAGGCGGCGGTTGGACGCGACGTCGTCTGCGAACCCGTCGCCGCCGCGAACATCGCGGTGAGACTGCCTCCCATACGACCCCGTTCGCGTGGTGCACGCGATTCCTTAAGGACGGACTTTTCCCGTCGTCACTCTTCACCCGCGCTTCCCTCACAACGTACGTTTGACCGGTAAGACGTTCAACTGACCGATCGCTTCACCCGCGCAGGCGACGAGCGGGGGGCCCAACGCCAACGTGTGGCATCGCATCCACAGAAACGTCTTCACGCACCGCGAACCGAAGTGTGTGACCGAGGACGACGTCCTGATATGCACGTGCGAGGTGAACCCGGAGACGGGGCTGGGGTGCGGCCCGGAGTGCATCAACAGGGACGTACTCGTCGAGTGCGACCCCGCGTTTTGCCCGTGCGGCGCCGCGTGCCAAAACCAAAAGTTTTCGCGGAAGCAGGCGCGTTCTATACACTGGTCCCCATACGACCGCGTTCGCGTGGTGAACGCCATTCCTTAAGGACTTTTCCCGGCGTACCTCTCCGCCCACCCCTCGGTTTCAATCCCCGACCGCGACGCCTTTCAACTCCACCTGACGCCTTTCAACTCCACCCCGACAATCGCTCGTATGGAATGGCCCTCAGTACGCCAAGTTGGACGTGAAGCGCACCGGACGGAAAGGCCACGGCCTGTTCACGCGCCAGGCGCTGACGAAAGGGCAGTTCGTGATCGAGTACATCGGCGAGGTGTTGCACGAGGACGAGTACAGGGCGCGGAAGCAGCGGTACGACGAGGAGCGTCGTCGACACTTTTACTTCATGACGTTGTCGTCCTCTGAGACGATCGACGCGGCGGAGCGAGGCAACGCCGGTCGCTTCCTGAACCACTCGTGCGAGCCCAACTGCGAGACGCAGAAGTGGATGGTCAACGGCGAGCTGTGCATCGGCATCTACGCGCTCTCGGACGTCGCGGCGGGGGAGGAGCTGACGTTTGATTACAATTTTGAACGGTACGGCGACGAGGCGATTAAGTGTTACTGCGGCGCGAAACGCTGCGGCGGGTGGATCGGCGCCGCGAAGCTGGACGACGACGGGTCGGCCGCCAACGACGCGAACGACCTGGACGGGTACGATCTCGACCCGGAGCCGGTCATGCTGGAGGCGGACGAGAAGGCGATCGAGCGCGAGGAGTTGGAAGGGAGGGAGGCGCGGCACCGCGCGAGGATCGCGAATCGAAGAGGGAGCTCGGACGACGTCCGCGGGGGGTACAAGCCCAGGAAGGAGAAGGACGTGTACGGGAACGACGACGACGATTACGACCACGAGGAGGATATGTCCGCGAAGAAGAAGGAGCAGCGCGAGCGCGAGCGGTCGGGCGGCGGCGGCGGCGGCGGGAGATCCCGAGGAGGAGGAGGAGGAGGAGGAGGAGGAGGAGGCGGCGGGAGATCCCGCGGAGGCCTCTCCAGCGGTTCCAAGAAGGGCAGCTTCTCCGGCGGCAGCATGCGCAGAGCCGGCAGTAGCGGCGTGTTCCAGCCGTCGTACTACGGCGCCCCGTCCACGGCGAAGCGTCGCACGGAGGTGGACGTCAAGATGGAGTCCCTCCGCGGCTCTTCCGGCGCGCTTCGAAACGCGAAAGCCGCCGTCGCGTGCATCAGGCTGTTTAACCTCGCTTATCCGGTGGACGCGAAGGGTGTGATTTACATCGCGCAGCGGGACTTGGGCCTCATCCTCGAAGCCGTCGCGCTGACGGTGAACCCGCAGACGCAGATAACGCTCATCGAGAAGGGGTTACTCACGGCGTTTCACACCGCGATTCACAAGCTCGGCGGCGCGGGTGCGAAGCAGGACTACGTTCCGGTGCTCCGAAAGATTCTCAAGATCATCAACGGCATCGCCGCGAACTCGCCGTCGCTCGTGATACAAAAGCTCTCGGACACGCGGACCGCGCGAGGGACACTCGCGCACGCGATCTGCGACCTGACCGGCTCGAGCGACCACGGCCTGCGCGGGCTCGCGTCCGACATCGCGAGCAAGCTCCCGGCGTCGGCGCGCCCGGACGGCGGCGGAGGAGGAGGAGGAGGAGGAGGAGGAGGAGGACTCGGCCCCGGCCCCGGCCCCGGCCCCGGCCAACCGCCGCTCCCCGGAGGCGGACGCCCGCCGCTCGCGTCCCCGGCCGGAAGCATCGCGCTGGACGATCGCTACGGCACCCCCGGGTCGATGTCGCGCGGGAGGAACGGCTCGGGCTCGAGTGTTAATCCGTACGGCACCCCCGGCGGCGGCGGCGGGTTCGTCACGCCCGGCGGCGTCTTACCCGGCTACGGCGGCGACCGCGGCGGCAGAGGCGACACGCCCGGATCCGGCCAACGCCCGGGGAGCTTCCAGGACCGCATGAACGACGCGGGCGGACCTCTCGGTTCCGGGTCTCGGGGCGGCGGCGGCCCGCCGCCGCGTCCCGGGGATTGGTCGTGCCCGCGCGGGTGCGGGAACGTGTTCGCGTCCAAGTCGCGGTGTTTCCGTTGCGGCGAACCGAAACCGCGCGGCGCGGGGATGGTGGGTAACGGACCGTCATCAGGCGTTTTTTCTGGTGGAGGAAGCGTCACCGGGTACGGCGCCGCCGCCTCCCGCGCGGGGGGGAGCTCCGGCGCGTACGGATCGGTCTCGAACGCCGCGTCGGCGCTGAGCGGCGTGAGCGGATACGCGACGCAGGGGGCGCCGCCCGGGAGCGTTGGAAGAAAGCGCGGGGGGTGGGACGACCGCGCTCACGACGGCGACGTGAAGCGCTCGCGGTTCGACGACCCCCCGGGCGGCGGCGGCGGTATGAGTAACGGACCGCCCTCGGGCGTTTCCGGCGGCGGCAGCGGGTGGCGCGGCGTCGTCAAATCCGACCCGCCGCCGCGCGGCTCGTCGCAGTTCGCGCCGCCCGCCGCGCCGCCCGACCCGAACGGCATCCCCGCGCCGCCGCCAGGGATGGGCGTCGTGAGCCAGCGCTCGGCGGC
>NW_003315897.1:538277-628210 GCF_000151265.4 Micromonas pusilla CCMP1545 | reverse complement strand
CGGCGGCGGCGGCGGCTCGCCCCGCGCCGCCCGCGCCGCCGCCGCCGTCCGCGCCGGCGTCGCGAACGCCGTCGCTCCCGCGTCGACGCCCCGACGTCGCCGCGAATTGGAAGTCGCCGCTCACGGAGTCGTTCAGCGAGGACGTGCGCGCGATGATGGACTGGGCGATGGTGCGGTACCGGGATAAGTCGCACCCGCTGTTCATCCCGGGCGCGAACTACGACCGCCTCGTCGCGAAGCTATCAAACTCGGTCGTGGAGAAGGAGCAAGCGCAGTGGAAGGAAGGGCAGAGCGCCATCGATAGCGGCGCGTTGGAGACGCGGATGAATGCGTACGTGCAGTCTCAGGTGGAGCACATGCACGCGCAGCACTTGCAGAACGGCGGAGGGAGGTGACGCGACGACGCGTGAAGTCCTCCCTCCGCGAGGGGATGGGACGGGACGGAGGAGGAAGGAGTCCGAGAAGACTGACTTTTCACGTGCTTTTCGCATGAGTCAAATCAAAAAAAGTTTTTCAAATCTACGCGTCCGCGTCGTCGTCGACCGCCGCCGCCGCCGCCGCCGCGTCCGCGTCTCCGCCCAGCCCGACCCCGGTCACAAACGCGAGCTTCCCCGGGGTCTGATGCTTCGCGAACAGCGTCGTCCACCTCGGCATCGCCTTCCTCGCCGCGGACGCGGTCGCCGTCTCGACGTCGTGGTCCGCGCGAACGGTCACGACGCCTCGCCCCGCCGCGCAGTGCGGCAGCACCTGACGAGGGTGATCGTCCATACGCGTACGTCGGGGTGGAGTCGAAAGGCGCGTCAGAAGCGGAGTCGAAAGGCGTCATAGGGTCGAGCGTTTGTTGAAAGCGAGGGTCGGTGAGCGAAGAGGATCGTCGGGAGAGAAAGTCCTTCTCAAGGATCGGCGTTCACGACGCGAACGCGGTCGTATGGGGACCAGTGTGATGACGCGCCTGACCGCCGTACCGCGTCGGCTCGATCCACACCGCGTATCGCGACGGCGCGTTCGCGCCCCCGGAGCCGTGGAACGCGTACCGCCCGAGCAGCGCGTCGGTGCCCTGGCCGGACGCGGCGGCGGCGACGACGCGCCAGACGCGGTCGTCGTCGGGGGGTGGGCGACTTCTTCCGCCGCCGCCGCCGCCGCCGAGGCGATGCAGAAACGAAAAAAGTCTGGCGAAGGCGGGGTGCAACTTGATCAGCTTGCGCGCGACGCCGCCGCCGCCGCGCTCGCCGCCGCCGCCGCCGAAACCGCCGCTTCCGGCGACCGGGACGATCGCGACTCTCTTCACGCACGCGCGATCGATCCCGACCACCCAACGCGTCGCGCCGTTCAAATCCAGATCGACCGCGATCGGACCGGCGCCGCCGTCGTCGTCTCTTCGAACCGTCAGCGTCGGCGGCGCGCGAACCCTCGCCTCGCTCGAGTCGTCCAACCCCTCCGTCCGCACCAGGCAATACGCCCTCAGATCGTCCGTGCCGTACGACACGAGGTCGAGGTACCCTGGGGCGCCGCCGCCGCCGCCGCGGCAGTCCACGCGCGCGCCCGGCGCGCTCCGCAACGCCGCGGCGAGCCCTCTGAGGGTCGAGGGTCCGTATGAAGCGACGTCGGGGTGGGGTTGAAAGGCGTCAGAAGCGGAGTTGAAAGGCGCCGAGGGCGGGGATTGAAACCAACGAGGTGTGGGCGGAGAGAGAAGATAGCAAAAGTCCGTAAGGATCGGCGTTCACCACGCCGACGCGGTCGTATGGGAACCAGTGTGAATAGGAGAACGCGCCTGAGCGACCCGGGCCCCGCCGGCTGCACCAACACCGCCGCCGCCGGCGCCTCCTTTTCGAACCGCGTGGACGACGTCCCGGTCGCGCCCGGGACGACCGTCGTCATCACGACCGGTAACGGCTTCGTAACGCTCCACGCGCCGCCGTTCATATCCGAGTGCGAGATCCACAACGTCGCCACGGTCGCGACGAAGAGAACGGTCGCGGCTTTCGCGGCGCGCGCGTTTCGACGCGACGTTTTTTTCGAGTGGACCAGCATCGGCGAGAGGAAAATCGCCGCCGCGCCGCACGCCGCGCCGGTCACCGCGCCGTACGCGTGTTCGCCGCCGCCGGCGTCTCGGCCCACGAGCGACCGACCGGTCATCCCGAACAGGAGCGAGACGAGCGTGACGACGACCGGCGACGCGACGTACAGGGGTACGGCGAGCGCGAGCGCGATTTTCGCGAGCGACGGGAACCGCAACCCGTCGTCGCCGCCGCCGCCGCCGGTCGCCGTCGGCCTCGCGCGCTTCCGACCGCGCAACACCTCGAAGACGAGGAACCCGCCGAGGAAGACCGCGAAGACCGCGAAGACGTACGCGCCGCCGAGACCCTTGAGGACGGCGTATCCGGCGAGGAAAAAAAACGTCGACGCGACGCCCGCCAACGTCGCGCACGACGCCGCCGCGTCCGAGCCGCCGACGCACCCGTCCGCGAGGAGATAGTGTAACACCCGTAACACTCCCAACGTCGCCAGCGTCGCCGGGACGGTCGAGACGCAGACTAGCGACGCGACGGACGACGCCCACGGCGTCGCGGCGCCGAGAAGCGCGGACGCGCCCGCCGCGGAGACGGCGCCGGCGAGAGGCGCGGCGGCGAACGCGGCGGCGGTCACGACGCCGACCAGCGGCGCCGCGAGCGCGTTCTTCAAGAGCTCCGTCGGCGCCGGAATCTCCCCGGTGACCGGATGTAAACCCGCGAGGAACGCCGTGCGCGTCGTGAAGAGTAAGATTGCCGCGCCGGCGTAGAAGAAGTACTTGCCCGCGGAGCGCGGCACGTTCTCGACGACGACGTAATCGCGCGAAAACGGAAACGCGTTTGAGAACCACCACGTCGTGAAAACGCTCTTCTTCGAGGCGTTACCACCCGTGGGTTCCACGTCCGGGTCTCGCGAGACGCCGCCGGGTTCGAAGACCCCCGCGGGGGCGGCGACGAACGCGCGAGCGAACGCGAGAAGGTTCGCCCCCGAGGTTTGCGCCGTCCCCGGTCTGACTGCGCTAAGGACGTCGCGTGGGGTGTGGTACCGCTCCGTTCGCTCCACGAACGCGAAATCGAACCCGGGGACGTTCCCGACGTCGCGATAGATTCGATGGTCGGTGTCGGACTTGATGACGCCCGCGGCGAAGACGTCGGACGCCACCGCCGTCCCGCTCGGCCGCGGCGCCGCCTTGGACCACAGTTTCAGGAGTTGTATCGAGTCCCCGCCGGCGGTGACCTGAAACATACGATGCGGCCCTCCGTTGCCCATCGCCTCTAGGTTTAACGCGCACGTCACGGAGGGGAACCACGGGTGCGTCGTCGCGACGCCGTGCGCGCCGTGGAACCCTTCCTCTTCCGCGGAGACGAAGACGACGATCACCGAACCCGCGTTCGCGCGAGAGGCCCACGGGTTTCGAACGTTTCGGTTTCGAACGTTTCGGTTTCGAACGTTTCGGGTTTTATCTTCGTCGTCGTCTCCGGCGGCGGCGGCGGCGGTGCCGAGCGCGCGCGCCACCTCGAGCGCGATCCCGACGTTGATCGCGTTATCCGACCCGCCCGGGGAGACGTGCACGCTGTCTACGTGGGCGCTGATCATCACCGCGCCGTTGTTGGCGTATTTATACTCCTCCTCGTCGGCGGACGTGGCGTCAGCGGATGCGGCGTCTCCGCCCTCTCCGCCGTCCTCGTCGTCCGCGCGACGGAAGCGCACCGCGACGGACGTCACGTCGCCGTACACCATCGTGATCTCCTTGTTCGGATCCCCGCCCGGGTTGAGCGGGAACTGCCCGGAATGCGACGCGCGGAGGACGTCCACGACGACGCGGTCGCGGTCGCCGCCGCGATCGCCGCGGCCGGCGGTCGCGTCGTCCACCGCGCGCTTGATCGCGCGGAGTTCGTCCTCGATCGCGTCGAACGCGGCCGCCTCGTTCGCGGACCCGACCGGCCTCGGGCCCGCGCGCTCGAGCGAATGCGCGGTCTTGAGCGCGCGCGCTTCGGAGAAGAGCGCGGGGTGCGCGGTCTGCGGGCGGGGGAGGAGGACGGGACGGGACGGGACGGGGTAGAGGTGAGAGGCGAGCGCGTCGCGATGGAGGCGACGGATCGGATCGATCGATCGTCAGCGCGCGCGATCGGAAACCTAACAACGACGACGACGACGGCGCGCCCGACCGCACCTTCGGGAGCGGCGACGCGAGCCTCCGGTCGAAGGACACGCCGAGGTACATCGCGAGGAGGGCGATGGCCCAGGCGAGGACGAAGCCATCGGACTTGCGCGCGCGCGAGGACGCCATGCCGGCCGTCGCGCGAGTCGTTCTGCCGTCGTCGTCTGACGCGAAGGACGAGTACGGTCTAACGGTCGCGGTTTTCGGACACGACCGAGGAAAAAGTTTTCGCCGTCGTGGCTTTTCTCACTTCCTCTCGCGCGCCGCCACGCCGCGTCTCGCACGGCGATCATGCCAACCGGACGTAAGAGCAAACCGTTCATCGAGTGGTGCGCGGAGAACGGGAAGCGCGGCGAGAAGCTCGCCAACGAGTTCCGCGAGGAGCTGCCGACGGAGCTGACGAAAGCGTCGAAATACAAGGCGAAGTGGAAGTGTTTGAAGTGCAAGCACGTGTGGCGGGCGCAGATGTGCCACCGCACGAAGAGCGACAAACCCCACGGGTGCCCGAAGTGCGCAAATCGCATGTCGCTGAGCAAGACGAACAACTTCCTCTCGTGGTGCGAGAAGAACGGCGAGCTCGGAGAGAAGCTGTCGCGCGAGTACGTCGATAAGGACAAGCCGCCGACGGCAGTGACGAAAGCGTCGCACTACAAGGCGAAGTGGAAGTGTTTGAAGTGCAAGCACGTGTGGCGGGCGACGGTGAACGACCGCACGAGGAGCGTCAAACCCACCGGGTGCCCGAAGTGCGCGACACATGCGCCGGCGAGCAAGACGAACAACTTCCTCTCGTGGTGCGAGAAGAACGGCGAGCTCGGAGAGAAGCTGTCGCGCGAGTACGTCGATAAGGACAAGCCGCCGACGGCAGTGACGAAAGCGTCGCACTACAAGGCGCTGTGGAAGTGTGAGGAGTGCTCTTACGAGTGGCGGGCGACGACGCGCGACCGCACGAGGAGCGACAGACCCAGGGGATGCCCGGGGTGCAACCCCCTTGGAGAAAACTTCCGCAAGAAGCGTAAGCGCGACGACTAACGTCAAACGACTTTCGTATTTTGGTCGTCAGCACTGAGGCTCGACTCCGCGTTCTACGACTACCTACGCTCGCTATCGACGCGCCCCGACGCGCGTCGGCGTCGTCGCCGCGGGACCGCCCGGCGACGGAAAACCGCGCGACGCCATCAACGTCGCCGCGGGCGTCGGCGACGCGATCGCGAGCCGCGGCGGAAGGTCGCCGCCGCCGCCGCCGCCGCCGCCGCCGACGCCGAGCGTTTTCCGCGCCGCGCCCATCGCGAGCAACGTCGCGCGCGCGCTCCCCGGGGACCCTTCCACGCTCACCCTGAGCTTCTCGCTGACGTCGTCCGCGAGCCTGCGCGCGCGGAGCAGCAGCTCGTCCTCCTCCGGTGGCTCTGCGGTTCCGTAACCGCCCGCGGCGGACGGTTTCGTTTTGGTCTTAATCGTATTCTTCCCCGACGACCTCGACCTTCTTCTCTCCTCGATCCCCAACGTCAGACGCGTCGTCCGCTCCTCTTCCCTCGCGCGCCTCGCCGCGTCCGCGACCGCGCGCGCGTCGCACTCGACTCGGTGCATCGGCGGATGGAACGACCCACAAAACGCACCGCCTCTAGACGTCACCTCGTTCGAGCGGTGACGCATCCCGCTCGGCGCGCGCGATGACGCCCGCCGCGTCCTCGCGACGCTCTTCGAGACGTCGGAGACGTCCACGACGGCGAGCTGTGAGCGACGGATTCGGGTGGAGTCGAAAGGCACGTCGGTCGGAGTTGAAAGGCGACGAGGTCGATCGGTCGGGGATTGATTGAAACCGGGGGGCGGGCGGAGAGTAGTCTATCACGAGTGAGGAGAACAGGTGGACGCGCCTTCGAGCTCGCGCACGCGTTCAAAATCGCCGCTCTCTCCTTCGCGCGCATCTTCCGCCCCCCCGCCGTCGCGACGCTCGCGGCTTTCATCGCGGTGCTGAACGTCGCGCGGTCGGGCGCGCGCGCGCCGCCCAGGTCTCTCGTCACCGACGCTCGCTTCGCGTCGGCGAACGCGGACGGCGCGACGGTTCGACGCTCGAGGCGCGCCTGGAACGCGAGCGCGGGGTGCGCGCCGCGCGCTGGTTTCGGATTCCTCTTCGTAACCGCCGACGCGTGGCCGTTACGAGGGTTCGGGTGCACGTCCGCGGACGTCAGCGCGGCGGCGTAGTAGTCCCGCGTCCCGGTGACGGACGCGCGGCGGCGGACGGCTACCTCGGCGTCGGCGTCGGCGTCCGTCTCCTCCTCCGCGCCGAGTTCGAGCGGCGCGGGGGAATCGCTCCACGAGACGCGACGGCGGGGGCGCGTCGGCGTCGGCGTCGCGCTCGCGCCGGCGTCCGCGGCGGCGAAGGAGGACGACAAAAACGACGACGACGTCCTCTCCCTTCCTCTCCCCTCGACGCGGAACCTGGACGACGTCGACGCGCGCCGCGTCTCGGCGACGACCGGAACGACATCCGCCGCCGCCGCCGCCGCCGTGTCTTTCTCCGCGCGAGGCCTGTCGAGCGCTTCGCGCAGCAGCGTCAGCGGCGTGACGCGCAGGTCGCGAAGCGCGGGGTCGCGAAGCGCGCCGCCGCCGCCGCCGCCTCCGTCGCCGTCCTCCTTCCACCTCGGCGCGGACGGGTCCGCGTCGTCGTCCTCCTCGAGAACGAATCGCGACGACGGCGACGGCGAGTGCGACGACGACCACGGCGACGCGCGCGCGAGCTCGTCGTCCGCGCGACGCTCGACCGCGAGCACGGCCTCGAGCGCGGTCGGCTTCCGGTCGCGCACGCGCGCGACGAACGCGCGGCCCCCGTCCCCGTCCCCGTCCCCGTCCCCGTCCCCGTCCCCGTCCCCGTCCCCGTCCCCGTCCCCGTCCCCGTCCCACAGCGCGCGCTGCAGCGCGTCGAACGCGCCCACGCGGATCGGATCCGCGCGCGTCGACGCGGAGACGCGCGCGTCGTCGTCGCGCTCGTCCTCGAGCGTCGCCGCGCGGGCGCGCCGCGCGGCCTCGACCCTTCGCCGGAAGTCGGATATCACCGCGTCGCGGACGACGGGCGACGGCATCGCGGCCGGCGGTGTGGTGAGACGAGGGCGGAGCGGGCGGGACCTCAAAACTCAAATAACAACCGCGACCACGGCGTTCGTCGCGAGATCGCCACTTTTGCCATGCGCCGCGTCGCCCCGGTCGCTGGCGCGTCGTCGAACGCGATGACGATCGGCTCCGCCCTCCGCCGCCGCGCGGGCGGCCTCCTCGGACGAAGCGTCGCGCGCGCGCGCGCGACGGTCGCGTCGATCGACGCCGGCGCCGGCGCCGGCGACGCGACGACGACGACGACGTCGCTTTCCCGCGCGAAATCGTCGCCCGCCCCGCGATCGGCGCATCATCTTCTTCATCATCGTCGCGTCGACCGCGTCGCGCTCCTCGCGTCCCCAACGCGCCAAAACCACCGCGGCCGCGGCGCGACGATCGTCGCGACGCGCGGCGCGTTCGGCGGGAGCGCGTCCGCGTCCGGCGGGAAGACGTCCAAGGCGGCGAAGCAGCGCTACCTCTGCCAGGACTGCGGCGAGGATTACAACCAATTTCACGGGCGGTGCCCGAACTGCAAGGCGTGGGAGTCGTTCAAGACGTTCACGATCGCGCCGTCGGGCGGCGGCGGGAAAGCCCCGGGAGGCGGCGCGGGCGCGAGAGCGCTCGCGTCCGCGACGGAGACCGCGAGCAGTCCGGTGACGACATCGAACGTGCTTCCGGCGTCGTCGCGAAGAAGGAACGCCGCCGCCGCCGACGACGCATTCGCCGCGTCGGCGTCGCGAAGCGGGTGGGTCGAAGCGTCCGCGGCGCCGCGTCGCCTCGCCGCGGTCCTCGCCCCGGACGCGACCGGGAAAAACGTCCGAGGCGCGCGTCTGCGCGTCCCCACGGAGCTGGGCGCGGAGGTGGAGCGCGTCCTCGGCGGCGGGATCGTCCCGGGCGCGCTGATGCTCGTGGGCGGCGACCCGGGCGTCGGGAAGTCGACGCTCGTTTTGCAGATCGCGGGGCTCCTCGGCGAGCGCGCGCTGAAGAACGCGAACGCCGCGAAGGAAGACGCGGAAGACGCGGAAGATGCGGAAGATGGAACGTCAACCGTCATCGCTTCTGCTTCGCCGCCGCCGCCGAGCGTGATGTACGTCTCCGGGGAGGAATCGGTGGAGCAGCTCGCGGGCCGAGCGGAACGGCTCGGCGTCCACCCCGACGGTCTCGTCGTGTACTCCGCGACGAGGCTCGAGGCGATACTCGAGGCGGTCGTCCGCGAGCGCCCGGCCGCGCTGGTCGTGGACAGCATTCAGACGGTGTTTTTGGAGGACGCGACGGGGTCGCCGGGAAGCGTGTCGCAGGTGCGCGAGTGCGCCACCGCGCTGTTGCACGCGGCCAAGTCGGCGGGGATGCCGACGTTTATCATCGGCCACGTGACCAAATCCGGCGACATCGCCGGGCCCAGGGTCCTGGAACACATCGTCGACGTCGTGCTGTACCTCGAAGGCGACGCCGACCGCGCGGTGCGCGTGCTCAGGGGGCACAAGAACCGGTACGGCAGCACGGACGAGGTGGGCGTCTTCGAGATGATCGACGCGGGGCTCAGACCGGTCCCGAGCCCGTCGGCACTGTTCATGGGCGAACGCGTCCTCACCCCGGACGTGAGCGCGGCGCCAACGGTGACCGTGCAAGGCTCGCGACCGTTCATGCTCGAGGTCCAGGCGCTCTGCGCGGAGCGGGCGGGTGCGGACGACGCGGAGAACGGCGGCGGCGGCATGATGGCCCCGGCGGTGCGCACGGCGGTGGGCATCAAGCCGGAGCGGATGCAGGCGCGTTCGGTTCTATTATACCCGTGCACGCGTTTTTTTTTCACCCACTCCGTGGGTTCATCGACGTTCGATCGCGTTGGTAGTCCCTCCCTCCCTTTCAACTGACCGACGAACGCGCACGGCGTCGCCCTCTCATCCTCTCCATCAGCTGCTCCTTGCCGTGCTCGCGAAATTCGTGCTCGGCTCGAGAGTGCATCGCCACGACGTGTTCGTGAACGTCGTGGGAGGGTTAAAGGCGCGTTCTATCTCACACTGGTCCCCATACGACCGCGTCGGCGCGGTGAACGCCGATCCTTAAGGACTTTTGCCGGCGTGTCTCTCCGCCCAGGGTCCCTCGCTTTCAATCCCGACACACCTCGACGCCTTTCAACTCCGCTTCTGACGCCTTTCAACTCCACCCCGACATCGCTTTGTATGGAACGGCCCTAAAGCTCGAGGACCCGTCCGCGGACGTCGCCGTCGCGCTCGCCATCGCGTCGAGCTTCGTCGAGCGCGCGCTCCCCGCGGACATGGCGTTCTTCGGCGAGGTCGGGTTGGGGGGAGAGCTGCGCCCAGTGGCGCAGGCGGAGAGGCGGTTACAAGAAGCCGCGACGATGGGCTTCACGCGCGTGTTGATGCCCGCGGCGGGGAGCACCAAGGACGCGGGGAAGCGCCAAGGGGTGGAGGTCGTCTTGTGTAACACCCTCGCGGAGGCGCTGACCGCGTCGTTGGGGGTGGAGCCGAGGAAGAGCCGCGGCGGTGGCGGGTTCGGCGGCGGGAATGGCGGCGGGCGAGGCGGCAGAGGCAGAGGCGGACGAGGCGGCAGAGGCGGAGGAAGCTTCTGAGATGATTGATTCCGCGGGAGCGTCGGCGATCGAGTGTTAAAGAAAGCACACACGAAGCGCGTTCACCTCCGCCGCGACGCGCTCTGCGGCCGCGCCGGTCGCGGCCGTCCGACGCCCAGCCCCGGAACGCCGCCGCCGCCGTCTCTCGAGGAGGAATAGATTTCCCGCCGCGCGCCGCCTCCGGTTTTTCCTCCCCCTCCTCTCCCTCCTCCTCCGTCCCTATCCCTATCCCTATCCCCTCGCGGAAACCCTTTTCTGTCCTTCTCCAGCGCGAGCCACCGCCCGCCGTCGTCGCTGAACGCGATGTCGAGCACCGCCTGCACCCCCGGCTCGCGCAGCGGCCCGCCGTCGTGATCCCACGTCGTGCGCTCCGGGAGGTCCAGCTCGAGCGCGAGAATATTTTGCGTCTTGTGCCGCGGGTTTAAATCCCCGAGCGCGGCGGCGATCTTCGAGCTGTCCGTCCGCGGCCGTCGCTCGCCCGCGGCGCTGACCGGTCGCGCGTTTCTCGTCGCGGACGCGTTCGACGCGGACGCGGCGTCGGCGTCCCTTGAGAGGCGCTCGAGCGCCCACGACTCGGTCTCGTCCTCCCACACCGCTCGCTTCAAAACTTTCTCCGTCACCTCCGGAGGGACAAAGTGTTCGATGAGCGCGTTCTTTAGTTGTAACGTCTTCTTCAGGAGCGTTATCGATTCCTGCATGTCGTCCTTCTCTCGCGCCAGCTCGTCCGCGTGCTCCTCTAAGTCTTGCTTCGCGGTCTGGTACTTGGAGAACATCTTCTTCAGCTTTCGAGTCTTATCCGCGACTTCTTCTTTTTTCGACGCAAACTTTTCATCCGAGAGCAGCGCCTTCTCTTCCATCGCCGCGACCGCGCGCTGCCTCTCCAGCTTGAGCCTCTCGCGGTCCGCGATGTCTCTCACACCCTTCGCCGCCGCCTCCTCCAGTTGTTTATTCCGCGCCTCGAGGTCGTCCGCGCCGTGAAGAAGCTTCCCCTCGATCGCCTTGATCTGCGCCTGGAGCGCCTCCTTCTTCTCTCGCTCGCGACTCGCCGCCTCCGTCTGCGATTCGATCTCCAATCGCTGCGCCTCCATCTCGCTCGCGATCCTTCGCTTCTCCTCCTCCGTCGTCGCTCGGTCGTCCATGATGGCTCGCATCTCGCGCTGCGTGCGCTCCTCCGCGTCTCGGTGGATGCGGTCGATGTCCGCCTGCGTCGTCGCCGACTTGAGCTTTCCCGCCAACTCGTCCTGGACTTGTCTCTTGATGATCTCGAGCTGGTCCGCGTCCGGGTCGACCTCGACGACGACGGTCTTCTCCACGATCTCGAGCTCGCCGCTCTCGTCGAGGTCGTCGTGCGCAGCGTCGCCTCGCGCGGACGCGCCCGCGCCCGCGCCGCCGCCGAGCTGCGCTTTCAGACGCGCGATCTCTTCCTGGAACTCGCGTAACATCGCGTCCTTCGGGTCTTCGTTGATGCGCGGCTTGTTCTTGATGTTCTTCGCCCTGTTCGCGTACCGCAACGTGCTCATCGTCTCCTCGAAGTTGTAATCCGCGGGGCCGATGTTCGCCACCATGACCGTCTTCGTGTTACCCCCGAGCGAGTCCTCGAGCAGACGCGTCAGTTTCGAATCTCTGTACGGAACGTGCGTGCTCTTCCCGTCCACCAGCGACGATATCACGTTCCCCAACGTGCTCAGCGACAAGTTAATCTTCGTCGCCTCTTTCAGACGTATCCCCGTGGACCCCGTCTTCCCCTGCCGCTCGCTCCCGGCGAGATCCACCAAGTTCAACTTCCCGACGGTGATGTGCGCGTCGTCGTCTTCTCCGTCCGCCGCGGCTCCCGGCGGTCGATCGCTCGCGCTCCCCCCGGCCGCCCGCGCGCGTCTCCTCGAGCACTCGATCGTGATGGTGAATATCGAGTGCGACCGCGACGAGTCCGCGTTCATCAACGTCGCGCCGACGCTTCGGTTCTTCTTCCCGACGTTCAGCACGTTCTGAATCTCGCTCGCGGACTTGACCACGAACGTCGTCAAGTCTTTCACGTACACGCCCGACTCCGGGTGCTCCTTCAGCTCGTGCCGCCGGTTCTGGTCCTTGGCGAGCAAGTCGCGAATGTCCTCGTTGTAAATCTCCAAGTACGACGCGCGGACGAGGTACGTCGCGTCGACGTCCGTCGCGGACGAGGACGCGTCAATCTGATCGAACCCGTGTTGAACCGCGTTGGGAATGATGCCTCGCTCCGAAGCCGACTCCCGGCTTGCCCTCCATCGTGTGCGTCTTCCCCGTCCCCGTCTGCCGTTACGCGAAGATCGTGCCGTTGTACCCTTCCATCGCGGCGCGGACGATCGGCAGCGCGGTCGCCTCGAAGATCTCGAGCTGCGAGTGCCGCGCGTCGTACACCTGGTCGAACGTGAATCGCCTCGGCTCCGACGCGGAGTTCTTCGGGTCGCGGACGGCGATCTCGCCGCGCGACGGGTCGCACTCGATGATCTCGCCGCGGCCTTCCTTGAGCTCCTTCCCGAACAGAGGGCGGCAGCGGACGACGACCTGGACGGAGGAAGCGCGGGGGGAGGGGGACGGCGGGCGGGTGAGCGCGCGGCCGGGACGTCGGCGGGGACGAGGGAAGAGCGCGGAGGGACGGATGGATGGATGGGTGGGAAAGACGACGACGCGACGACGCCCCGCGCGCGAGGGGCGGGACGGGACGGGAAGGGACGGGTCGCGCACCTTGACGCACTCCCCCGCGGCCGCGTTCTGCATCTTCACCGCCGCGAGCGCGCCCTGCGCGCGCGCCTTAAACGCCATCGCGCCTCGCGTGCGCCGCGCGCGGACGCGAGTGCGGTCGCGCGGCGAAGCGTCGTCGTCGCGTCGTGGTCGGCGGGACAGGACGCGAGCTGTCGCCGTCCGGGTTGACCGAGTTTTGAAACGAACAGAACGATCTCCTCGGCGCGGACGACGACCGCCGTCCGTCGCGTGTCGCGTCGCGTCGCGTCGCGTCACAACAAACGACGCGCCCTTCCGCGCGGCGGCCCGTCGGCGTCGCGAGGAAGGAAGGAGCGCGGCGGCGGCGGCGGCGTCGGTCGGCGGTCGGCGATCGGCGACCTCCTCCGCCGGTCGTCGGTCATGGCGTCGTTCAAGAGCGGCGCGAGCGCGGTGCTCGCGGCGAATACGATGGAGCGAGCCGCGGCCGGGGAGTGCGTCAAGGTGGTCGTTCGATGTCGCCCTCTGTTCGGGAAAGAGCTCAAGGAAGGCCGCGGAGAGATCGTCGAGTGCGACCCGTCGCGCGGGGAGATGCGCATACGCAACCCGAGGTCGAGCGGCGACCCGCCGAAGCAGTTCACGTTCGACCAGGTGTACGACGCGCGGCACTCGCAGCTCGAGATCTTCGAGGCGACCGCGCTGCCGATCGTTCGCGCCGCGATGGAAGGGTACAACGGCACGATCTTCGCGTACGGGCAGACGGGGACGGGGAAGACGCACACGATGGAGGGCAGGACGAACGTGAAGGAGGAGCGGGGGATCATACCGAACGCGTTCGAGACGATCTTCGCGGACATCGACGCGGGGGACGGGACGAACAAAAACTTTTTAGTGCGCGCGTCGTACTTGGAGATTTACAACGAGGACGTGCGAGACTTGCTCGGGAAGGACCAGAAGAAGCCGTGCCAGCTGAAGGAGCACCCGGACACGGGCGTGTACGTGAAAGACTTGACGACGTTCGTGGTCAAGTCCGTGGAGGAGATTGAGAAGGTGCTCGCGGTGGGGAAGAAGAACCGAAGCGTCGGCGCGACGGCGATGAACGCGGACTCGTCGCGGTCGCACTCGATATTCACCATCACGATCGAGACGAGCGAGGTGGAGGAGGGCGCCGCGGATGAGGACGCGCGGATCCGCGTCGGGAAGTTGAACTTGGTGGATTTGGCGGGAAGCGAGCGGCAGGGGAAGACGGGGTCCACGGGCGACCGGCTGAAAGAGGCGACGAAGATTAACTTGTCGCTGAGCACGCTGGGGAACGTGATATCGTCGCTGGTGGACGGGAAGAGCACGCACGTTCCGTACAGAGATTCGAAACTGACGCGTCTGCTCGAGGACTCGCTCGGGGGTAACACGAAGACGGTCATGGTGGCGAACATCGGCCCCGCGGATTACAACTTCGAGGAGACGATGAGCACGCTGCGGTACGCGAACAGGGCGAAGAACATCAAAAACAAGCCGCGCATCAACGAAGACCCGAAGGACGCGATGTTACGCGAGTTCCAGGAAGAGATCGCGCGTCTGAAAGCGCAGCTCGGCGAAGGCGCCGGCGGCGGCGTCGGACCAGACGGCGAGCCGATCCGACGGCGGCGCAGAGAGCAAAGGGTCGTCGAGAAGACGGTGAACCAAGTCTCGGACGCGCGCTTGGACGCGATTCGCGAAACCGTGCGACGCGAGATGGAAGAAAACCACGAGAAGGGCCTCGAGGCCGCGGAGGCGGAGAAAGCGCAGAAGATCGTCCGCGAGCGCGCGAACGAGGCGATGCAGCGGCTCATGGAGGAGAAGACGCGCACGGAGGAAGAGCGCGCGGATCTGGAGATGGAGTTTAAGAAGCAGCAAGCGGAGGCGAGCGAACGCTTCGCCGCGTTGCAAGCGGAGAAGGACGCGCAGAAAGTGCTGGAGGATAAGCTCGCGTCGATGCAGGCGAAAGTCATGCGCGGCGGGACCAACTTGCTGGACCAAGAAGAGCGACTGCGGGAGGAACAGAGGCGGCAGGCGGACCAGCTCGCGAAGATCGCAGCGCAAGAGGCGGAGGCGTCGCGGCGTATGAAGGAGCTTCAAGAGATTCAGACCATCACCGGGGACGAGTACAGAACGTTAGACGAGGAGATCGAGACCAAGGCGAGCAAGACGCGCAAGCTGTACGACGCGTACCAGCGCGTCGTCGCGGACACGAAGGACCTGGACTTGGAGTTCGAGCGCGAGCGCGAGGACTTGCTGGATTCGATACGCGCGCTGACGCGTGAGATCAAGTTGAAAAATTTAGTCCTGGACGCGTTCGTGCCGCCGGATCAGATCGCGGTCTTATCGCGCGCGGCGACGTGGGACGCGCGCGAGGAGGCGTGGCACGTGCACGGCGCGGCGTACTCGGGGAACGCCGCGCGCGCGCGGCGAGAAGCCGCCGCGAATCCGAATCCGAATCCGTCCGACAAGAAGAAGAAGAAGATGAGGAAGAAGAGGGGGGGGTATAAAAACGCGACCGCTGAGGTCTCGGCGGAGGACGTCGAGAACGTCGCCGTCTTCAACGCCCTCGCCGACGCGTACGGCGGCGACACGCAGAGAGCGCTCGTCGCCGCCACGGCGTCGGACTCGGAGAAACTGAAGCTGGCGTACTTGAAGTACAAGGAGACCGTGCCCGGCGCGGAGGACGGCGGCGGATCCGGATCCGGATCCGGATCATCGGCGCGGCCGGGCACGGCAAAGTCTCGAGGTCGGCCGGGCAGCGCGCGCCCGATGTCGAGCTCGGGGCGGAGAAAGGAGGAGAAGCGAGCCGCCGTGGGGATCGGACGGCTGAGCGACGAGATGGCGACCGCGAGCTTATCGCGCGACGAGATCTTCCCCGAGCCCAGAGGCTTCGTCTCGCGGCGGTAAGCCGCGATGAGTAAGTAGACTACCACAGTACGCCGCGAGGACTCTTCGGAGGCGAACAGTCTAGCTAGCTCGTCTACGTGAACTGAAGAGATCTGTTCTAGCTAGTACACGCACGCGCGGTAGTTGTCGCGAGACGAGACGAGACGAGGGCTAGACGTCGAACGCGACGATTTCCAGCGGCCCGTTCTCCGGGACGCCGTTCTCGTCGAGACGCGGCGTCTTGATCTTGAACGAGAACGGCGCGTTGCGTTCGCCGCCGCGCGCGAGCGCGTTTAACGCCGCCGTCGCGATCTCGAGCGCGTCCGCGCCCGCGGCGCGGGAACGCGGAAAGCCTTCTTCGTCGCCGTCGCCGTCCTCTTCCTCCTCGTCTTCCTCCTCGTCTTCGACGTCGACGCCCAAGTCGTCTTCCGCGTCGCCGCGATTGCTTCTTAAACGCGTCCCGCGACGTCGCGACGACCACGCCGCGTCCCCCGGGGCGATCCCGAACAGCAGCTTCCGCATGAGCTCGCCGCCCAAGACGCACGGCGTCGCCGTCCCTCGACCGTTTCCCGCGTCATCGTCCACGTCAGCTTCCATGTCAGCTTCCACGTCAGCGTCGACCAAGCCGAGCGTCACCCCGCGCCACACGTATCCGGTCGTGTTCACGCTGCCGTGGTGACACGCGCACTGCGGGTATATCCCGTCGCGCGCGTCCGGCATCAGCGGCGCGTGGCACGACGTGCAGCCGTACGCGAGGAGCGCGGCGGCGACGTCCGAGGGCGCGAACGCGGGCGCGGGCGCGGGCGCGGGCGCGGGCGCGGACGCGCCGCCGCCGCCGCCGCCGCCGCGCGATTCGTCGTCGTCGTCGCGTCCTCGCTTCTTCGCGCCGCCCGTCGCGGTCCGCCGCGGTCTCGGGAGCTGCACCCAACGCACGCGCGCGACCACGCGCGCGATCGAGGCGCGCGAAGACATCCCGCCCGCGGACCCGCGCCGGAGCTCCCTGAGCGTCGTCGTCGCGCCGCGACCGCCGCGCGAAGACCGTCGATCTCCCTCCGCGCGGACGTAACACCCGCCGCCGCCGCCGCATCGCTCGAGAACGTCCACCGCGCGGTCGTCCTCGCGCGGACGTAACACCCGCCACGCGCTGACGTTTTCAACGCACACGAGGCCGTACCGGTCGCTTCCGCCGCGGTACCGCACGACCGCGTCGAGAATCTCGACGACGCGGCCCTCGAACTCCTCCGCCGCCGCCTCCGCCGCGATCGCCGCCGAGGGATACGTCCGCGGCGGCAGCGTCACCTCCGTCAGCGTCCCACCCTCGCGCTGCGCGAGCCACAGCACCGGTCGCAGCGTCGCGGCGCCGTTCGCCGCCCGCGCCGCGTCGATTGAATGGATTCCGTATTCATCCGCGCGCGCCGCCGTCGACGCGCTCGCGCTCGCCGTCGTCGTCGCCGCGACGACGCGTCCTAAAAAATGCGCCGAGCGTCTCGCGTGCAGAGTCTCCGCCGCGCAAAACGCCGCCTCCGCGGCCGTTACGCCGCCCCCACACTCGCGCGCGTCCCGCGCGGCGAGCAGCAGGCTCGACCGCGTCGCGGACGCCCAGACGCACAGCGCGTTGATCGCGCGCTCGCGCTCGGGGACGTCGTTTTCGAGCGCTCTATCGCGCGAGAAGGACGCGAGCGTCGCGGCGCGCGCGAGGACGCCGCTCGCGTCGAGGAGCACGGTCACCTCCGCGGCGTGCCCGGTCGCGAGCTCGGGCGCGTCGTCGAAGGCGTTCCATCGCGCGCGCGGCGCGTCGATCGCGACGACGTCGCCCACGCCTGGGCGGGCGCGCGCGCGTTCGTTGGGGAGAGAGAAGACGGTGATGAGTGAGACGCGGGGGACGCCGCGCGCGGCGGGAGCGCGAGGGGTGGGGTGCACACAATGAATGAATTAATGAACGACAACGACGGATGGCATCGTCCGACGTCGCGACGCACCCACGTCGACGCTCGCGTGCGTGCGCCACAGCGTGACTCTCGCGCGGTGCATCGTGTCGTCCGCGATGATCAGTCTCGTGCACGGCACGGTCTCGCCCGTGCGCTTGCAGTACACCGCGACCGTCCGCTCGCGGCGCGTCACGAGCGCGTAGATTCGAGCGCGCACGGGACGCGAGACGCACGAGACGGCGGAGGACGCGCGTTCTCCGCGATGACGATGTCCCGGCGGTCGCGACGACGAGCGCGACGTCGCGTCCGCCCGAAGCGACGCCGCGACGTCGATCGCGCGTCGCGTCGACCACGTCGGCAGCGGGTATCGCATGACGCCGGTGGGGGAGGGGGGGGGGGGGCGAGCGCGCGTGATGAGTATGGGTGCCCACACCTGCTGATGAGAATCTCGGCGAGGTCGCGGTCGGTTTTGGGCTGGGGTGTTTATGTTTTGCCTGGGGTGTTTTGCCCTGCTGGACGTCGCGAGCGCGCCGTGTCCTCCACGTATATGATATATATAACGTAACGCTCTACTACGATCCGTTACACCTCACACCTCACCCCTCACAACTCGCTCCTTCTGGTCCCCCCCCCCCCGCCGCCGCCGCCGCCGTACATCGCCTCGACCATCGGCAACATGCTCTCCGGCACGACGAGCTTTCGAAGCGTCCTCGCCTTGTCCCGCAACGCGTCGTCGCCGCGGTCCTCCTGCAGCGCGTTCAGGAACGGCATCAGCCCGCCGCCGTTCTCTTGATCGGCGTACCCGTACTTCTTCATCGCGGGCCCCATCAGCTCGTTCGCGAGCGGCATGAACGAGAACATCGCCATCATCGCGTTGTCCGGGTCCGCGTCGACTTGTTTTTTTATCGCCGCGATTCGCGCGGCGTTGGCGGGGACGCGCACGACGGCGGTGACCTCGTCGATGGCGGCGTGCGCTTGCGCGAGCGTCATCGACGGCGGCCGCGGCGACGACGCGGAGGAGGAGGAGGAGGACGATGAGGAGGAGGCGGCGCCCATCTTCGCGGACGTCGCGCGCCGCGTCGAGGACGAGGAGGACGATCGCGATGCCCTCCGCGACGTGTTCGCCTCTTCCGGATCCTTCTTCGAAGACTGATAGGAGTCCGGCGTCGGCGACGGCTTCATCGCCGGCTTCGCGTGACGCGGCGGCTCCCTCCGCGCCGCCGCCGCCTCGCGCGCGTCCCGCTCGCGGTTCGCCCCCGCGCGCGCTTCCGCGATCTTGCGCGCTTCCGCGTGCAGCGCCCCGGTGTCGAGCGTCGTCGCGGCGGGATCGCCGCCCGCGCGCTTCCTCATGGATCGCGCCAGCTCCATCCGCTCGTCGACGGAGAGGTGCGCGCCCGCGACGGGGGTCGCGAACGACGCGAGCGCGAGCGCGACGACGAGGAGCGCGACGGCGAGGAGGCGCGACGGCGCGCGACGACGACGGTCGGCGCGATCCATGACGGAGGGCGGACGTGCGAGGCGTGCGAGGAGCGATCGCGGGAATGGACGGGCCGCGGACGTAACAGGCGCGGATTCGATTCTTTCGTCCAGTCCGACGAGAGGCCGCGGCCGCGCGCGAGCGTCGCATTGTTGACCCGGCGCGAGGGTGTCTGCTCAGCCGGGCGGGCGATCCATCCGCCCCCTCGCGAGGCGCGCAGCCTTCTCCGTCGCCGCCGCTTCACGCGCCGCGCCGCGTCGCGTCGCGTCGGACCCCGCCGCGGTCCATCGCGCGCGGCGCCGCGACGGTCCGACGACCGCGACCGCGAGGTGACGCGCGCGATCGGCACCCTCCTCGGGCGGTCCAAATTCGATCGATCCTCCCCGGGGGCGCCCACCCCGCCCCCCCCCGGGCGCGCTGAACCCGCCGCGCGCGTCGATCGAACCGAACCGAGCCGACCGGTAACCCGATCCGAAGTCATCATCATGCAAAGCTACGACCTCAAGGAGCAGATCGGCCGCGGCAGCTTCGGGACGTGCCACCTCGCGTGGCACCGCGCGGAGCGACGAATGTACGTCGCGAAGCGGATCCCGGTGCATCAGGTGCGTTCTATACACTGGTTCCCATACGACCGCGTTGGCGTGGTGAACGCCGATCCTTAAGGACGTTTCCCGGCGCATCTCTCCGCCCACCCCTCGGTTTCAATACCCGCCCTCGACGCCTTTGAACTCCACCTGACGCCTTTCAACTCCACCCCGACATTCGCTTGTATGGAACGACCATCAGATGGCGGAGCGCGAGGAAGCGCTGCGAGAGGCGCAGCTCCTGAGCGCGCTGCGCCATCCGAACATCATCGCGTACAAGGAGTCCTTCATCGAGGACGCGGACAAGACGCTGGTGATCGTGACCGCGTACGCGGAGGAGGGCGACCTGTTCACGCACATCAAGCGCGCGCGAGAGAGCGGCCGGCGCTTCAGGCGCGTTCGTAGACTATTCACACTGGTCCCCATACGACCGCGCCGTCGGCGCGGTGCACGCCGATCCTTAAGGACTTTACTTCCCGGCGCACGCACGCATCTCTCCGCCCAGGGTCCCTCGCGTCGTTCAATCCCGACACACACACCTCGACGCCTTTCAACACCGCTTCTGACGCCTATGAACTCCACCCCGATATCATCGCAAACGTGTCATGGACCCCCGACCCTCTCTATCAGCGAGCGACAGCTGTTGGATTGGGTGACGCAGATCGCGCTCGCGTTGGACCACATCCACGCGCTGCGCGTCATGCACCGCGACTTGAAGACGCAGAACATATTCCTAGGGAGGGGCGGCGTGGTGAAGCTGGGCGACTTTGGCATCTCGAAGGTGTTGGAGCGCACAGACGACTTCGCGACGACGGTGACGGGGACGCCGTATTACCTCGCCCCGGAGGTGTGCACGAACCAGCCGTACACGCTCAAATCCGACGTGTGGTCGCTCGGCTGCGTCGCGTACGAGATCGCGACGTTGCGCCACGCGTTCGCCGCGGACTCGCTGCTGTCGCTGGTGTTCCAGATCGTCAACGGGACGTGCCCGCCGATACCGACGGAGCGCGGGTACGTTCTGGTTCACACTGGTCCTCATACGACCCCGTTCGCGTGGTGAACGCCGATCCTTAAGGACTTTTCCCGTCGTCACTCTTCACCCGCGCTTCCCTCACAACGTACGTTTGACCGGTAAGACGCTCGACTGACCGATCGCTTCACCCAGGTACGACCATCGCTTCGCCGGGCTCGTGAGCGTGATGCTCGAACGTGACGCGCGCGCGAGGCCGACGGCGTCGGAGCTGTTGCGCCATCCGCTGATGCAAGAGCACCTTCGGAGGATGCAGACGGAGGGGCTCGGACGGACGATGTGGCTGAGGCGGGGAAGGGACGGCACTCAGGACGAGACGATGAGCGGCGCGGGGCGGACCGCGGTTGGCGGCGCCGCGGCCGCGAAGGTGTCCGAGTACGGCCGAGACGCGGCTGCGGCGAGGGAAAAGTCCTTAAGGAACGGCGCGCGCCACGCGAACGGGGTCGTATGGGAAGCAGTCTCACCGCCGAAAGCGCCGCCGGAGTTGACGCCGCGCGAACGCATGACGCGAAGGCGCGAGATGGCGATCGCGGAGCGGGCGAGGGTTTTGAGCGAGGCTGCCGCGGGGAACGACACCGGCGAGGCTGCGCGGCGAAGGTTTCGATCGGAGTTTCACGCCGGCGCCGCGAGCGACGCGACCGTCGAGAAACAGAAACCGACCGTATCCACATCCGGATCCTTCCTCAGCGCGCGCGGGGAAGCGGAGGTGGACGCGCTGCGCAAATCCCGCGACGCGTTCGACGGCGTCGTCGGCAAGGGGTACTACGAGCGCATCGTGCGCCCGGACGCCGACGCCGACGCCGACGCGTCGCCGGCGTCGCCCGAGTCGCCCGGGACGGCGTTTCGGAACTTCGCGGCGGCGGTGCCGGCGGAGGCGCCGCCGACCGACCGCGACCGAGACCCCGTGCACGCGCTGTTCGGGGTCAAACACACGCCGCCGCGGGGGGCGCGCGGGGGGGGCAACGGTAAGAAGGACCCGTTCGCGATGACGTTCGGTCAAGAGCCCGCGTTCTCGCCGTACAAGTCGAACGCGAAGAACGATCGCGGCGGCGGCGGCGGCGACGACGACGACGACGACGACGACGGCGGCATTCTTTTGCCGCCGCCGCGTCGGAGGACGAACGGCGCCGGCGCCAGCGTCGGCGCCGGCGCGCTGCGCAGCACGCACGACGAGGACGACGTCGCGATGATAGGCACGATGCGGAGCAGCGTCGGCGCCGTTCGAACGTCGACGTCGTCGCGCGAGCCGTCCGCGCGCGATCCCCCCGGGCGCGGTCTCTCCCCGACGCGCGAAGTCGCGGAGGCGGAAGTGCTCGCGGCGCTCACGCTGGAAGCGGAGCTCGATCGCGGCGCGGAGGAAGAGGCCGCGCGCGTCGCCGCCGCGGCGTCCGCGCACGCGAACCCGGTCCCGGTCCCGGTCCCTCGCGCGCGGACGCCGCCGGAGATGCTCCCCCCGCCGAGCACGCGCGCGGTGGCGCCGTCGCGTTCGTTCGAGTCCGACGCGACGACGACGACGACGTATCCAGACTCGTACAGCGACGACGAGTTCGAGGCGTACGATCCCGCGGAGGACGAGCTCGAGAGGAGCGCGCGGCGGGAGGTGGTGATGATCGCCGCGAAGTCGCTGTCGCCGGAGACGACCTCCTCGAAGAGAGAGGGGAGAGAGGGGACGTCCGTCGCGTCTTCGTCGTCCCCCGCCGCGACGACGACGTCCGGCAGGCGGTGGGTCGAGAACGAGGCGTTTCAGCGGTCGAGCTCGGGCGGATCCCCGACGTTCTCGCTGTCCACGGACGACGACGCGTGGAGCGAGTACGGGAACAACACGCCGACGACGCCGACGACGACGACGCGCGGCGGGTCCAAAAACACATCGACGTCGAGTGTTACGACGTCCGCGGACAATAGGAGGGCGTACGCGGATGCCAACGCGAGCGCGTCGTCGACCGGCTCGGGCGACGGCGACGGCGACGTCGCGGCGCGGATGATGGCCGCGCGCGCGAAGAAAGTCGCGCGCCTGCGCGCGAAGTGCGAGAAGGAGCTCGGGAAGAAGCGCTTCGCCGCGGTGCGGAGTTTTCTGAAGCAGACGCGGCGGAAGCAAGCCGCGGCGGCGGCGGCGGCGCGGAGGGCGGGGCCGCTTCCCTCCGGCGGCGGCGCCGGAGCCGGGACGCCGCGGGGGGGGAACGCGACCGGGCCGCTCAGCGAGGCGTTCATCATGGCGAAGCTCCTGTCGCTCGTCGGCGGGGACAAGTCGAAGCTCGCGGCGTGTTTCTCCGTGGACATGCTGTGCTTCGAGGAGCGACTTTTTTTGGAGCGCGGCGGGAGAGAGAGCGATTTGAAATTTTTGGGCGCCGGCGACCAGCGAGGCACCGCCATGTGCGTCACGAGTTAGTCGACGCGACGACTTTACGTTTTGACGACGACGTCGTGTTGTGTTTATTTAGGTGGCAATCGTCGTATCATTAAACGCGTGATGGTACGCATAAATTCTCATCGCCACGCGTCTGGCGTAATAACGTAAACAGAACATCGTTCTTCCATTTCTTCACGTGCTTCGTCGTCTCAGGGTAACAACTTACTGTATAAACAAGGTTCGGTTCGGTCGCTCGCGCGCGCGTTCCTTCCTTTCCTTCGCGCGGTCATCTCATCTTTCGACCCCCCGCCCGAGAGGCGAGCGGTCCGCGGTCGGTCGTGTCGTGTCGTGTCGCTCACACCGCCACCGTGGACGAACCCATGACGCGGGACTTGGCCTCGAACGTCGCCACCGCGTTTTTCATGTGCGCGACGAATTCATCCGCGTTCTCCACGCCCGGGATGTACGTGAAGCAGCACCAGCAGCACGGGCAGTTGAGGCAGCACTCCGGCGCGTACGACTTGGTCGTCGCGGCGACGCCGCCGGAGCACTCGCAGCAGCAGAACCAGTGGTACGGCGAGCAGCACGTCACTCGCTTCCAGTTGTCGTTGAGCTGGTCGAAGTACACCGTCTGAATGTTGTCGTAGACGCAGCAGTCGCACCCGCCGCAGAGGCAGCACGGCGTGCACGGGTAGTTGGTCTCGAGCTTGTTCTCCGCGACCATGACGTACGAGCGCGGCTTGACGTTGGACTGCGGAGGGCGGTTAGGGTGGGAGGGAGGTCGGCGCGGGTGCGAGAAAAAAGAAAGGTTTTCGAGTCGACGACGCGCGTCGCGTCGGACACAGCTGTGATGCGATGACAACTGGGCCGCGGCGCGGCTCGTTTGAGGATTTCGAGGCGGCAGGCGCGATCGCCGCGGCGCGAGGGGCAGCGCGCGCGATCGCGCCGCGATCGCGCCGCCCCCTCCGCGCGAGACGCACGCTCGCGATCGAAGCGCGCGGGGGGGGGGGGTCGCGCACCCAGCAGCACATGTTCCCGCAGCAGCCCAGCCCCGGGATGCACTTCGCGTTCTCGTGCAGCGGCGCGATGTAGCTGATTTGGAGCTGTCCCGGTATCGCGGTCTGCATGGTCTGCGTGAGGAACTGCTGGTGCACCCCGGAGGAGACCATGCGCATCTGCTGCGGCGCGGGCATCGTGAGCGGAGGTGGGGGGTGCTGCGGCGTGGAAGTCGGATGACGCGCGCGCGTGGAGTGACGGCGACTGCGCCGCGGAGCTCTCTTCTTCGCTCGGACGAATACAACTTGTACTGTACTACGCTCTTTAAGCCCTGAATTAGCGTGAATTGACGGAGCTTAAAGGGTTGACCGCTTCGCGGTCATTTCACCCTTAACTCTGTCGAATCAACGCTAATTCAGGGCTTAAAGAGCGTAGGCCTTCCCTATCAAAACCTAATTTGATAGGTGATTTTTGTATCAATTTTAGGGTTTTAAGTAAGTCGCCTCAATCAACTTAAAGACAACCCTCGTAGTATAAATATAATATGCCGAATACAACTGAAACCGACTACTTTATTGGGACGACGCAAGGCAAGACGAAGGACGGGAAACTGACCCACAGAATTATAGTTTCCCAAGTAATTAGACTTGTGGATGAAGAAGGATTTGAAGAGGATTGGAAACAGGAGGATATTGAAATAGACTGCGAGAGGCTCTGGAAGCTGGTGGAAGTGGTGGATGATTTGGTGGTAAAAAAAGGGGACTAATAGAGTGTAGATATAGCTTTGTAATAAGACCAAAACCTTACGAAAATCACGAGACTTCGGGGGCGTATCTGGAGCGTAGCGACCCAGACCTCTACAAATCTCCGTGAGCCTCGCTGACGCAGAAATCACGAGATTTTGTAGCACCTCTTTAAGCCCTCAAAAATACCCTAAATCAAGTCTATTTTTGAGACCAATTTCACGAAAATTCAAGGCTATTTTAGAGACCAATTTCACGGGGGTCAAGGGCTTCTGTGGGGCTTCTGTGGGGCTTCTGTGAGCCTTCTGTGAGACCCCATTTCATACCATCCACGAAACAAGCACGGAGGACGGGACGCCAAAATATGTAGGGTTTTTTTGGTCTCTAAAGGGGGTCTGTTTTTGAGACAGTTGTGGGATTTAGTTGCGCCAAAATCGGGTCTAAAATCGGGTGGAAAATCGGGTCACCCCACCCTATTTTGCCATACGATTTTAGACCCGATTTTGCAACTAAACCCCGTTTCGAAATTCGGGTCTAAAATCGGGTGGGGTCTCCTTCGGTCGTTTGAAAGGGGTATCCGCGGGCGTTCGCGCGCTGCTGGAGTCGCGGGAGCGTCACGAACGCCGACGTCGTCCGCAAAAAATTTACTCGAAACACCACGATGCGTCGACCCATGCAAAAATATTGCACCGCTCGCTGTGATGATCACGACGTAATCAGCGCTCGAACAGGGCCGGACGCAACTTTCAACAAAAAAAGTTCTCCTCTCTCATCATTGACGATTAAACGCGACGATTTAAACCGTCATTTCAGGTTTCGTACCCACCCGATTTTAGACCCGATTTTGACCCACCCGGTTTTAAAATCGGGTGGGTTCACCCGAATTCGGGTGGGTCGTTGCAAAATCGGGTCTAAAATCGGGTGGGGTGACCCGATTTTCCACCCGATTTTAGACCCGATTTTGCTACTAAAACCCTCTAGTATTCGTTTTCATCCCGACAGAACAGACATAACACCCCGCGTCGTGGTTGCGAATCTTCGAAAAGATATTCGGTGTGTTTCCACGGGGTAACAAATTCCACTGTAGTGTTACATTGTCCGGCGCACTCGACCAGACTTCAGGGTTGCACTTCACGGAGACTGAAATAACACAAACATTCGACGGGCGCACCACGCGCAGAATTCTTAGCGGCTCGATCGACCCGTCCACGCGCCGCGACGAATCGCGCGAGAAGTCACTTTCGGACGGTCGCAGGTGCAAAAGAACATGCGAAAGAAGCAACGAAGAGCGGTTATCGCTCGCGCGAGCCCGCCCGTCGCGGTCTCTGCGCTCGCCACGCTTGCGTTATGCCTACTCGCGAGCGTGCAGAGCGTCGTGGCGGTGAATTGTGGCGATCCCTTGGCGGACTGTTACGTCGGACAGGCAAAAGCGGGTGCGAGATCTTGCCCGCCGCGCGTCGAGGGGCGATTTCTCGCGCGCGTCCGAAGAACCCTTTCCTTCCCTTCGTCTCGCGATTCCCCTGACCGACCGAGTCTGATCCCCTCTGGTTTCCTTTCCGCACAGGCGTCTTCGGCGAGATTGACGACTCGCGGCAAAAGTTTGGCCAGAGAACGCCGTACAAGCCCACGGTCGTGCGAGGGCAGAAGCGACTCGATCGCATGGAGTCCATGGACGTGATTCGCCTCGACTGGAAGTCGCCCCCGCTCGACGCGCAGCAGTTGCGATGGTTTTTCGGGAACTCGACGCGAGAGTACAACGAAGGCGGGTACTACGCCGTCTCGTCCGCGTTCAACTTCTACGAGAAAAACGGCACGACGCACTTCGTGTATCGCCTCGGCGCGGCTTCGGGGGGCTACAAACCGAAAGATCGCGTGTACGACACGCGCGAATACGACGGCACGTATCACGCGCGAACGACCGAAGCCGGCGAGGAGTGGGTCCGTTGCTCGAAACGTCTCCCGCATCGTCCGTGGCGCGGGTACAACGGTCGCACGATCATGCTGGACCCCGACGATCTAGAGCGGAGCTGGATCGACTGCGGAGCGAACCGGCACGGAGACGATCCTTTCGGATTCGAAGGACGCGTCGCGGAACGGGAGGACGCGGCGACCGCGCCCCCCGGGACCGTCGTGCAGACGAGCGACGACGTCTGGCGCGTCGCCGGCGCCGACGCGTACGAACGCTCGCCCGCGGAAGCGAAAGCCGAGGAGAAGGTGGGCGTTTCAGGTCTGCCCTTGTCCCCCGCGACCCGGGACGCGATCACGGGGCGATACTCGCCCGCGCAGAGGTGCTTCCGAGGCGAATCCGTCACCGTCGGCGGATCTCCGCACGCGTGCGACCAAGCCGGGTACGAAAGATCGTTACCCGACGGCACCGTGCGTCGATACGTGACGCCGACGTGGGACAACAGCAACAACTGGACGCACAACATGTACGAGATGTCGATGATCAGAGAAGGCGGCCCGGATGCCGGGGGAAAGCTCCAGTTCGATACCTCCCCGGCGTATCCGAACACGTTGTTCATCGGCGGGCACACCGAGTGCAAAGGTTTCGTGTATTACGGTAGTACGAGGAGCCCGGACAACTTTGATCACTGCGCCAACGGCGTTCGGTACCTCACGGCGTGGGAATACCTGTGGAAGAATCCGGAGGAGGTCGGATCTTCCCTGAACCCCCCTGCACTGGACGCAAGCGCGGCACCCACAAACGAGTCCAAGAAGTACATCCTCGGCCGCTGGCGGGAGCCTCAACTCCCCTGGAGCCTCCCACGGAACTTCCAACCGAAAGATTTCATCGGCGCCGGGGTCACGAAAGCGAACTGCACGCATAGCGCGATGTACGCCGGAATCCCGAATCGCTACTCCACCGAGGGAAGAGACGAGCTCAAACGGCGAAAGAAATTATGCGACGCACACAAATTCGGCGCCGGCGTCGTCTGGGACCCGCCGACGATCACCTCCGAGGCGTGTGTCGGTGATGCCACGCTGTTGGGAAACGATATCACGGACTCGAAGCCCTTTGAACCGTACGTCGTCTCGTCGTACGTGTACCCACGAACTCACGTTCCCGTGTATCAGGACTCGGACGTCGGGCTCCCTAAGTTGGTTCCCGCATACGTCGAGACAACGACGAAGCGGAGGTTGGACTGGGATGTCGGAAGGTACGTGACGTGGCACGAAAATATTACTTACAACGGCGGGACGACGACAATCGATTGGAATGCCTACTACGCGCCCGCGGCCGAGGACGTCGTCGTTGGCAACTTGTGGCACATCGGTGAGGAGTTTCGGTTTCCGGACGCGGATGGGGAGGGCGGTGATACGCAGCCTTTGAACGCGGAGGACGTCCCCGCGGGTGGCTTTCCCGTGAAGGGCTCGTCGCTTTACATGAATCGCGAAGGGAAGCTCGTGCTCGTCGCGGTCGATCGTGGGAAGACCCCGACCGTGAAGACGTGCACGAGCTCGATGAAAATCGAAGTCGACGCGTGGACGCTCGTGACCGTTTCCGTGGACGAGACGAAGGCGACGTTGCGCGTCGGCGAGCGAGAGGCGTGTTCCGTGACTCTTCCACACGGACCATACGCGCTATCCGACGGGTGTGTTCCGACGCCGGTATACTCGCAGTGCCGTACAGACGACTGCGCCGGAGTCGGGGATCACTCGAGAAAACACGCCGCGCCGCACGCGCCGGCGTCCGTGCGCGCGGAAATGTTCGACTTTACGATCGCGATCGGCGATCGGTACGTCAAGAACGTCGCGGGGGCGTCGGCGGCGCGCGTTGCGTTTACGCCGCCGCACCCGGACGCGTGGAAAAAACGATGTCGTCCTGACTGCCCAGACCCGAACGTGTTCTTTAACCACGTCCCTATTCCTCAGGGAAGATGGACGCGCGTCGAAGAACCGCGGTCGCTGAAGCTGTACGGGTGCCGCGGAGGTACGTGTGAGGACCCGAATCACTGCTGCAGGGCGGAAGGTAAAAACTGTTACGAGACCAGATACGAGTGGAGCGAACACTGCGGGCACTCCAGTGCAAAAGGGTGCGGATACCGTGGAAGCTGCCGAACCGAGCTCACGAAGGCCATGGGCGACGACGAGGCGAACACCGGCGAGGGAGGTACATGGCGTTCGAGCTTTAAGGTGAACGCGAGGGGAGACGTGTCGTTCATGATGGATAAGGTGTATTTCCTCAACGGCAAGGGTGAAGTCGAAGAATTGGAGAGTTCGTTTTGGACGTTACGCGGCGCGAAATCGACGTGCGATATGACCGGCTTGTGCGGTGACGACTTCGCGAACGCGTCGCTGCACGGCATCTTTGAAAAGAGAGACGACGGCGTCGCGCATTGGCGGAAGCAGACGAAACGTGCCAAGGAAAATTCGAAAGAGTCCGACATGTATCATTCCGCCTTAGGTCAGCTCGTCAAGACGGGCGACCACGAGGATATTCTCGTGATAAAAGACATTAAAATATTCACGTGGCACCCGGAGAAGAAGACTATGGAAGGTGGCTGGTCCACGCAGGGCATGAACATCAGGGATGAGTTGCATGACGGAAAGAAGATGGAAGTCATCCTGAGCGGTCGTTCCATCACGCATTACAACCCGAACTTCGGCACCGACACGGATGTGTACGGCTGGGCGCAGCGTCGAATGCTAGATTCAGAGAACTATGTCCAACGCGACTATATGCCCTTGGGCGAAAGCGCGCACCCGTCTCCATACATTTGTGCAACTTGGAGGTCGCTCTTTTCCCCGGATGGAGGGTACACATACTACGGCGTCCTCGTCTCTGGTTACGATCCAAAATCAGAGCCGATCTCGCGGTGCCACTTCGGCAGGAAAGAAGGCGTGCAGGGTAAGAACGCTCTCGGCAGGCAGTTCGTGCTCGGCATACGAAGGCTCGTGACGGACGAGTGTAAGCCGCTCATCTCGAGGAATACCGACGTCGGGTTCGCGTCGTACGTCGGGACGACCCGCGGCTCCAACACCAAATTCAGAGGTGGGATATCGAACGCGAACGGCGACTTTTTGTTCAGCGGCACGCTTGGTGCACCAGAATTGCTCGGCACGAACGCGTCGCACGCGCGAATCGATCTCACGTCTGAAGCGACCGGTTGCGCGGCGAACGCCGACGCGACGATGCCGTTCAAGTTTAACGAGACCGCGGGCGGAAAGTGCATGTCGCAGGTGGTGACGTTTCAGGGGAAAGGCTGTTTCGCGGCCTCGTCGCAGGACGATTCGTGCGGCGCGCTCGCGAAGAGCACATTCCTCGGCTCCGGTGGCGCTGGGGACATGGCGCGCGCGATCGTCGAAGGGTCTGTCGTCGTCGTCGGTCCTCCTGGCGTCGGGGTGATGAAACTCAACGAACACGCCAACGTCACAATTTGGAACGCATGTGCGCAGTGTGAAAAAAGCGAGAGGACATGCGATATCCTGTGCTCGACGACGCGGGAGCCAGGCGCTCAAAATACCTCTTTCGACAACATTCGCGTCGACGTCGGTCCACAAGGATCCGTCGTAGCGGTTCTGCGAGGAAACGTCGTGATCGTCCTCGACGCTGCCACGGGCACCGAGATGTATCGAAACGATATCGCCGCGGGCCGTGATGTCGATCGTGGCATTGTCGTCTCCGACGTCGCCGTGAGCGACGCCAAACACATCCGTAAAGTGTTCGTCGGCGGGTACAAGAAGAGCATTCCCGTCGACGTCGGCGGGTGTCCAACGTGTCTTCCGGGTGTCCAATACGTTGACGTCGCGTTCGTTCGCGCGTACGATGCGGATACCGGCGCGTTGAGTTTCAAAACCTGGGATTACGAAGGCTCGGACATGGGCAAATTCGACGCCGCGCACACGCGAATCAAACGCATGATCGTGGACAAATCCGGTCGTTTATTCGTCGGCGCAGACGTGAGCGGATACAAAAAAACAGCTCCAAAATGGGATTATCCCACGAATGACAACTTCTTCCGTTATGACGGCGGGCCGAATGGCACAGTAAAAGCCGCGCTTGCGTATCAAAGTAGACCGAGGGCGACGGTCAAGCAACCCGATTCCCACGCTAGCGTCGATGGATCGGCGGAGTTCGGACCCGATTCCGCCGCTTACGTCGCTTTGATCGACCCGTTCACGGGGCTCGTGGCGCGAGGCCAACACCTATTCTCTCGGTCAAGTAAAAAATGCTATCCGCGCGGGAGAAAAAATATTTGTCAAAGTGCCATAGGCCACGTCACGCTCGAAGCGATCGACGTCGACGCGAAAGGCAACATAATCATCGCTGGTCAGATTTCCGGTATCATAAAAAATCGCGACTACAACACCGTGAACAATGTGCGCATCGCGCGTCAGCCAGGGATACCGCCGGAGGCGGAACCCTATTTCGCGATTTTCGATGCGAACCTGATCCAGCGACTAAAGTGGTCGACGCTCTCGCAGAAAACGAGCTGGAAGCCTGGCGGGCAGGGTTCAGCCGCGGTCATCGTCGGTGGGTCGTACTGCCCGGATAACACGCGAAACTTCGGGTCGTGCACGAGCGCCGTGCTTCTCACCGGCGTGGTGACGCGAAACATGGGCCAGTTCTACACCATGGCGAACGCGTTGCAGGTTATGGGGGAAGGGACGAAAAAAGGTTCGGCGAGGGGATGTTTGCGCAACGGGTACCGATACAAGAGCGGTGCGGAGTATCGAGCGGATCTTGAGAGAACAGATTGTCACAAGACGGATGCGTACGCGGCATTGATCCAAGGACCGCCGCAAATTGGAGACTTTTCCGTGTGCAATCCCCTGGATTTCCGCGAACCGCCCGTGGATCTTCTGTGGGCGAGATTCGTGAACGCGAAAAAGTCCATCGATCTGAAATTCGACGCGAACTCGGACAGGGGCGAGACGGGGGAGCTCACGCTCGGCGGGATCTTTCCGTGTTCCGAGCTCATCAACGTCAACGCGTCCGCTAATCTCGGCGAGGGGTGCCTCGCGTATTTTCTCGATAAGCGCACCGTGCGGATCTCCCTAGGAGACGGGCACGAGGCGACTGAAGCGAGCGATGGCATCGCAGACGGATCCGTTATCACGATACGCGGGGGCGTGATATATTCTGACAAATTCCGCGATCGCGGACGAAGCACGACGGCGTCTATTCAGGTGACACGTCACCCAGGGGAAAAGGTTGCCGTGCACGCCCGTGTCAAGTGCTTTAACGAATTCATAAACATCGACTGGGGATGTTTCGTGCCGACGATCGACTGCACTGCATCGGAAAGCACCGGGGATCTCGGCGGGAACCTGACGTTTAAGTGGTCGCTCGAGCGTACGCCGATCACGGGCCGGGGTGCAGACGCGAAAGAGGACGCACTGAGATCATATCTCGGAAATCTCACATCGACGTCACGGTCGATCAGCATTCCGAGTTCGATATACGTCCCTCTACTCGGCTCTCGACGCGACACTTTACACATGTTTACCTTCTCCGTCATCGTCAGCAATAAAAAGGGACACGTGTACACCGGCGAGATGACCGACGTCAACGCGCAAAGGAAGGAAGCAAGCGCCGCGCTCACCAACACGGAGAGCGGATTCGTGATCGAGTGGGCCAAAATGAATCAAATTCCGCCAGGAAGGGTGTACAGCATGCACCGAGGCTTGGCAGGAGTGAAGGCCGCGTGGAGAGATTGCGGTCTAGAATCGCGTAACGCGGAGACAGAGCGCACGTTCTCATGGAAGGTAACCCCGATGCTCGACGATCGGTCCGAGATAGAAACAGAACGCGTCGCGGGCTGGCCCACGCCCACGGGCATACACCCAGAGGTGACTTATCAAGAGACCAAGCTCGTCGAGTTATTCGCGATGCAAAAGACTTCCTTTTTTTCGTGGCACAGAAATATGATGTTCGCGGGACGCAAATACGTCATAGAGTGCGGGGTCACCGCATTCTGGAACGGGGCGCACTCGAATAATACGGGTGGCAACAGTGAATGCCCAGCCGGATGGACCCGTGTGAACCAAAGGGACCGCACAACTCGTTCAGGATGCGAAATCACGAAGACGTTGCGTTGGACAACTCGCACGAAATACGGCAAGATAAAGAGCATCGCGTTCGGAGGAAATGGCGGTGAGTACGCGGAGTATGCCAAGGCGATCGCTCCCGGAGAACCTCTAGATCCGTTCGTTAATGATCAAAAGTGGAACAAGCCATCATTGTTGTTCAACGAGGTTTTGCCGCGAAGGCAAGTGAGACACGACGAGAAGAACGAGGTGCACGCGGTCGCAGACCAGAGAATCGACCCAGACTGGAGGACGGACGTCGAGGTTATGAACCACCAGTGGTACTGCACGAACTACGTCTCCGATCGCGAGGACTGTGGCCTCGCTGGATTATCCGTGGACCTCGGCGGAGACGTAAAGTTGGTGCAAGGGCGAAATTATGATCGAAATCTTCGTGAACAAGACAAGTTTTGGCCGCCTCCAGCGAAAAGTCTCGACGTGGACGAGCTCCCTGAGGGCACCCCGCTGCGACTCCCTGCGAATTCAATGCATGAGGCCAAGGAGTACACGTTCACACTGATGTCCACGAAGACGAAACGCGATTCCTTCCCGGACATGACCGTGCTTCTCACGACGTACAAGACGTGCCCGACAGCGACGATCGAGCCGATTCACGGCAGGGTGAATACGCAATTTTTATTCCGCATCTATGGCAACGGCGCAAGCGTAAAGGGGGATGTGTACTTCCGATGGTCGCTCGTCGACGCGCATCCGCTTGACGCGGCGACATTAAAGAAGCCGGAGACGACGAACTGGTTGGACAAGGCGTATTTTTCGATAGCGAAGAATACGATGGTCCCTGGAAGAGAATACGTGTTGAAGCTCTTCGTGACGACAGATAAAAACGACCCGGACACGTGCATTGGCGAAGCGGAGCGCCTTTTACTTACAAACACCCCTCCGAGAGCAATCGACGGCATAACATTTGACCCACCCGATGGCGGGATTGAGTTCAACACCAGTTACACCATCGAATGCGGGTCATGGGTCGACGACGGCGCAGAAGCCCTGGAGTACCGACTTGCATTTTGGTACGACTTCGATGTGTACAAGCCCCGGTGGGCGTGGTTGACCGACCGCCAAAAAGGCATGTCGACTTTTCGAAACGTGTTCGTGCCTCATTCTCCCGGGAGCATCGACACGAAAGTTCGATGCGTCGCATATGACGCGGACGGCGCATTTGGCGTGAGCGCAGGCGCGGTCAAAGTTGAGGAAAATTCAAATCTTGGTGCCGCGCTTGAAGGCATTTTCAATGTCGGCAATCACATGGACAACGTGCACGTGTTCCCCGCGGCGCTTCGACGATTACAGCAGCAAGATAAGGCGAGACATAAAGAGCGCGCACGACGTAGCTCGGCCGCGTTGCTCGGGGAAAGCCTTCCGCCGCGGCCTGATCTTGAAGAACTCAGCTCGAGCCTTAAAACGGCGCTACAGGGGCTAAAAACGTTGATGTCACAGACCCCATTCATTTCTATATCACTTCGCGACGCGGCATTAGAGCTAGTCGACACCTACGTTGCGACCTCGGAGTTAGACGACGCACACGCGAGGTCGCTTCCCGCGGCCGATATCCTGGAAATCATAGCGCGAACGGCGCACGATTGGCCAGACGGCGTCGACGATGCATCCGAGCCCCCAGATGAAAACGGCGAGCTCGGTGACGGCACTTGGTCGGCGTTAATGACCGCGTACGGACGCTCCACGGCACGACATGGCACTGACAAGGTCGGCGTGAGCACGTCGCGCGTCCTTCGAGGCTCTGCTGCCGCGGATGCATCCAACGACGAAGTCTGCAATGCACCACTTACGAAGCGCGTTGTCACCGTCGATGGCAAGGTTTCTTCAGAAAAACTCTTTGCACGTGTGACGTATTCTGGCACCCCGAGCGGGTACCACGAGCAGCTCGCGTCCGGAAGCTGGCCGAGCGAGATCCCGAAGTTCAACGTCACTGGGCGCTTCCGCAGCAGCGACGAGGTATTCGAGTCTGTTGCCGTGGAAACCCCTATCCCGGATGCGAAACCGATAGTCGGCGGGTGCGCGCACTTTTGCGTAATTGCGAATGGTGACGTTGTGTGCTGGGGACAGGGCGAATACGGTCAACTCGGCACGGGTAGCGTATCCAACGTCGGTAACGCGCCCGGAGAGATGGGTGATAAATTGAAACGCGTTCCGTTGGGTTCGAAGGCGACGCAGCTCGCATCAGGGTGCCAGCACACCTGTGCACTGACTGACGATGGCAAGGTGATGTGTTGGGGACGAAACCAGTACGGGCAGCTCGGCGTCGGCGCGGACGTCGGTGAAATAGGCGCGGACTTTATCGAGGGCAACGAAATTACCGCCGTGGACCTCGGGACGGGCATGGAAGCGATTCAGATCGTGGCGGGACTTGAACATACGTGCGCGCTCTTGAGCGATCGCTCGGTCAAGTGCTGGGGAAGGAATAACAAGGGGCAACTCGGTCAGGAGGAGCCGCCGTCGAAGAATCGTGGGACGTCGCCGATGGACATGGGCGACGACCTCCCGCCGATTAAAGTCATGGGTAAAGGATCTAAGGGCGTCGTCACGCGGCTGTTTGCCGGGAGCGAATACACGTGTGCGGTCATCGAGACGGACAGCGGGAGGGGCGAGTGCACGCTCGACTGCGATTACATTACCACAGAAGAAGCCAAGTGCTACGTCAACAGGTACCCGGACTTACGCAGAGCCTTCGGACACAACATCGGTGCCGCGAAAAGACACTGGAATAAACACGGGAAGAAAGAGGGACGCGATAAAGAATGCGATTCTCATAAAAAAGTGAAGAGTAGCAAGGCCAAATTCAAGTGTTGGGGTGGGAACGAAGTATGCCGCATGAATGTGTGGCGAGACTGGAGCAAAAACAACAAGAACTACGGAGACAGACCCGGGTCGATGGGCGAAAATTTGGATTTCGTCCACCTCACTCGCCCGGTGAAGCAGCTCGCGTTGTCTCAAAGGCTCACTTGTGCGATCCTCGAATCCGAAGCAAATGCAGGAGAGGACGAGCTCGTATGTTGGGGTGAATACGCGAAACGGGAACTCCCGGGACGATTCGGTGTGATAAACGAGTGCAGAGATGGACATTACAAGCAATTACCGTTCGGGAAGACGGCATACGATCTCACGTCAATATCAGACTCCGGGGACAGAAACGCCACCTACCCTGTGCAAATCGACGGCGGTCATACGCACATCTGCGTGACGATGAGCGATGGGAACGTCCGTTGCATCTGCGACTCGCAATTGAATACGGCGACCGTTATGGCTTATCGCCAAAAGGGGTTCAAGCTCTACGCAGACTTTTCCGACCCGATCGTGTGCGGCTATGGAGACGTGTCACCGAGAAAAAAAGGTGAAGATTGGGCCGAAGGTTCGCCTCCCGTCGTCGATCTCGGCGGCGACGTCGCGTTCGTCGTCGCGGGTGGGACGTCGAACTGCGCGATGCTGAGAAGCGGCGTCGTGAAGTGCTGGGGGCAAAATTTCGCCGGTCAGCTGGGAGTCGGTGATGCGGTTGCGGTTGGGAACTCGTCGAAGAACATGGGAGCGAATCTTCCCGCGGTGTCGTTACCCCCCGGCGTACCGAAGAAGCAAGGCACGAAGGGCTTCGTCCAAGAACGGCGAATGGTGACGCCGACGAACGTGAAGTCAGATCTGTGCGCGACGTTTAGTGCGGGCGCGATACCGTCCGCCGCGTTTGCGAAGTGCCCCGACAGCACGTCCGTGGAGAATTGCGGGTTGCCGTTTGTCGTGAGCGAGTCCGTCGCATTCCTCTCTATTGTTGACGATTTCAGCGGACAGATCGACTATTTACATTCGCTCCGCTCGAGCGTGACCTTGCGAGTCGATGAAAGATACCGAACGCTCGTATCGGTGAACGAGGAGGAAGAAACAGACGAAGAGAAGAGCGCAGTATATTGTGCGGTGCTTCACACTGTGTCAGCGGAAGGCGCCGGGTCCGCGGCCGAGGAGGATATTCTCTGGCGTGATGACGACTGCGTCGTGACGCGAGCAGAGGGCGATGCGAGCGTTTACACGTGCACGTGTAAAAAGCTCGGCGCCGTCGCGCTCGCGCTGCGCCCCGAGCGCGCGGAGGACTGGAAACGCGCCGGGTCGCGCGGAAGATCTCCAAGCTGTTTTGACGGTGTTTTGAACGGAGCTGAAACGGGCGTGGACTGCGGCGGCGATCGATGCAGCCCGTGTGCACTCGCGGCGACGGCGACGGCGCAGGTGGCGCCGTCGGCGGCGGCGAAGAGCGAGGGCACTGATTTCTCGGGCTCGACGCCGACGCCGACGCCGACGCCGACGTCGTCGGAAGTCGACGACGACGCGACCTCGGTCACGACGACGTACGCGATCACCGGCATGTCCGCGGCGAAAGCGGACGCGCAGTTGAATTTCGTCGAAAACGTCCTCGTGAAGTCGCGCCTGAGCCGCGGGATCACATTTCACGCGCTCGCGACGACGCGCGTCTCCGCGGAGAAGAGCGCGGACGGCGCGTCGGCGACGCTCGTATTGAAATTCACCGGGTTCGTCGGAAAGGACCCGAGGGGCGTGAAGCGGTTCTCGCAGATGTCCGCGGGGCCGCGGACGATGCGCGCGACGAACGCGATCATGAAGAAGCGCGGCTCGCTCGTCGTCGCCGCGAATCACCGAACGGATTCGGTCATCTCCTGGAGCGACGCGCACGAACGCGCGCTTAGAGGACGCATCGGGGGCTTGATTCGCAGGGCGAAAGCGGCCGTCGCCGTGGGCGACGGAGCCGCGCGCGCCAAGTTCGCGCGCGGGATCCGGTATTTCAAGGCACTCCTGAACGGACCGTCGGCGGCTCCCCCCGCGTCGCTCGGCGCCGCGAAGACGAAGCACGCGACCATCCGCAGCCTCCCGATCGCGTCGACCGTCGCGACCGCGACCGTCGTCGCCGCCGTCGCGTTGTTCGTCGTCGTCGCGCGGCGGCGGCGGCGGCGCGGAAGAGGCGATGCCGGCGGCGCGGAAGAAGAAGCTGCCTTCGTCGTCGACGCGCCCGCGGAGGCAGATTACGGCTCGTTCGCGTGAGCGAGTGAGAGACGACGCTCGCTTTTCGCTCGGCGCCGAGAGAGGTGCACGTGTACTGTAAGTAGAGTTGTAAATAACAGACTCGCAGCTTTCTTGGTGAGAAATTTCACACTGAAAATCTCACGCTGAAGAAACGAATGACTGAAATGACACTGACTAATTTCTTGAATAAATTACTCAGGAATTATTGGCGGAGCCTTTTTACATACGCGCGCAAAGACGCTCGCGTTTTCGCCTGCGGTTTATCACCGAAACCATCGCAACGCTTACTCGAAGTTTGTTGACGTTCTTCTTCGTAACCGCAGCGAAGTCGAGTGAAAACGTGCCATTAGCGTTCGCGTTCGGACAGGTATGCGGAATTTATATCACAAAGACTTTGTGTTTTATTCATCCGCGCGTGAATAACATTCAAACTCACGTCGTGAATTTCTACGCAGCTCGCGTACGGTTCGTGCATTTTGTTTTTCTACGCGGTAACGCAAATGGATTTTGCGAAAGTCGGGGTGCGCGTTCTCAGTTTCAAAGGTAACACGAACGAGCAATCACAAGCGAATATCTCGACAACCGCGGAGATTAACATTTAAGTTATTTCAGGCAACATCGAAGGTCAAACGCTGGCGCTTATCGGGACGTTTTCAGTCCAGGCTATGTGGAAACTTTTATTAGCGGAGGGAGAAAAAGGCGTGCTCATTTGGGCCGGGAGTGCAGATTCCCAAGGCGTCTATGCTTTGGTTTCATCACTTGGTTCTCTGTTCGTGAGAATCATTTTGCAACCGTTCGAGGTTTGTCTTTGCGGTATAGAACATTTTTTTCTTTACTTTTTAATCATCTTTCTTCGGCAGGAAGCTGCATTTATAACCTTTTCTGCGAGTAAAAATACGAAAGAATCAGAGGGGAAGCCAAGTGCTGACGATATCAAGTGCGCGAACGCTCTTCTTTATACTTCTTCATTCTGTACTGACCAAAATCACCATGAAAGGCGCTTATCATTGATCTTCAAGCTCGCGTTTTATCTCGGGTTGATCGTTGCATTGCATGGACCTCAGTATTCACGATTAGCTTTAAGTTTTCTTTATGGTCGTCGTTGGGCGGAAACTGAAGGCGCTGCGTCGACGCTCAGTGGTTTCGCAGTGATGGTATTCTTCCTCGCGACCAATGGAATATTGGAAGCGTACACGCACGCGGTGATGACTCCATCCGAACTATCTTCTGCGAATTTATTTTTGCTTTCGAGTTCTATCTTGAACGTTATTTGTTCGATTACGCTGCAAGCATATCTTGGAGTGTTGGGTCTGATTGTCGCAAACTGTTTAACGATGTCTGCGCGCATATTTTACGCGATTTATTACATACTTCGCGTGCGCTTAAAAGGAGCGAGGTTCTTAGTCCTTGAGGATTTACTTCCGCGAATAGAAGTTTTCAGCGTTCTCTTCTTTACATCTGTTGGAACCGTCTTTACGTCTTCGCTTGATGCTTGGATTCATCTCGGCGGCGGGGTTCTCGCTCTTGGCTTAATTGGCGCAGTTCTTTGGTTGCGGGAATCGTCGTCGTTCACAAAGCTCAAGGACTTAAAGCGACGAAAGACAGAGTAAAAAACATGCTCTTTGCTAGGTCTCAAACTAGACTTATAATAGAAATTTTAGAATACTTCCTTCACACTCGCGGAAGCGTTTCCTCTTCTTCGTCTGCTTGTAATCTAAAGAATGCACGATCCATTGACGAGACCTCCGCTTGCCGAGCTGCGCCTTCGAGCGTTTCTTCCAGAATAAGTCCCTTCGTTTCTTGTAAGACTGTTGCAGCCGCGAAAAAATCTCGTCGTCCCAACCGTACGGTTGGGACGACGAGATTTTTTCGAGAGAGAAAAAAATCTCGTACACGCTCGTGACCAAATACGCATAGAGGGCATCCTCGTACTGTATCGCTGACCGTTACCCAAGTTTTTTTGGGTTTCTCGACTCGCGTCATCGGTTTCGCGTCGACGAGTGTAACGAGCGACGCGACGAGTGAGGAATCTCCAAGCGTCGTTCTTCACCTTTCTTCGACAGGTGTCCACTTCATTCAGATCTCGTACGCGCCGCGTCGCCTCTCGCCCCCGCCTCGCGCGCGCGCCGCGCGTCATGAGCTACTACCCGTGCGCGCCCGCGGCGAACACGACGTACTACGCGTACAACGCGCAGCCGCCGGCGGAGTACGTCGTCGTGCAGCAGCAGCAGCCGGTCGCGCAGGCGTACGGGTACGCGCAACAACCGCAGCAACCGGTCGCGCAGGCCGCGGCGCCGTCCGAACCGAAGAAGAAAGGGTTCATGTCGAAGATGACGGACAAGGCGTCGAAGATCGTGGACCACGCCATGGAGGTGGGCGTCACCGGCGCCGCGAGCGCGCTCGGGGGGAAGGCGTCGTACCTCGCTTCCATGATGGCCGCGGGAGGGACGACCAAGTACTGGAAAAAACTCTTCGCGCCGCCTCCGGAGGACGTGCTGAGGGACACGTTCGGGTGCCACCTCATGCAGGGGGATAACGACCTCGTCCCGGGCGTTTTATTCGTCTCCGACTTCGCCGTGTGCTTCTCGAGCGACGTCGCGCAGAAGCCGAACCGGAACACGGACCACCCGGGAGGCTACCTGAAGATCATCTTTCCGATCGATCACACGGAGACGATGCAGGCGCGTCCCATACACTGGTCCCCATACGACCGCGTTGGCGTGGTGAACGCCGATCCTTAAGGAATTTTCCCAGCGTGTCTCTCCGCCCAGCCATCGCTTTCAAACCCCGCCCTCGGCGCCTTTCAACTCCGCTTCTGACGCCTATGAACTCCACCCCGACGTTCGCTCGTATGGAACGACCCCGCAGCCGCACTCGGACGCGCAGTCCGGGGACCAGTGGCTCGGGATCATCATGCTGAACAAAGGGCAGTTCTGGTTCAAAGGGTTCATCGAGTACGACCTCGCGATGAAGCGTCTGACCGAGGTGACGCAGAGGTACGCGGAGATCAAGGCGAAGTCGATGGCGGCGGCGCCGAGCGCGCCGCCGGCGCCGACGATGGTGACGATGGCCGGTCCGGTGACGTGCATCCCGATGCCCGTGCACACGGCGCATTAGCGACGCGTCGGAGGACGAGTAGATGTAAAGTTGTTAGATGTTGTTATCATACCCTCAACAAACACATGCTACTGTAAATAAACCGCGCGAGCGAGTGATGAGTCATCATGTCAGTCGTCAGCGTCTCTTCTTTTTGTTCTTCGCCGCCAACGCGGCTTCCTCCGCGGCGACGCGAATCGCCTCCAGCTCCTCCGGCGTCTTGATCCGCGGCAACCGCGCCGCCGACCGCGCGAGAAGGTCGCCCTCGAACGCCCCCGCGGCTCTCCTCGGGGTCACGCGCTTCGCGTCCTCCTCGTTCAGCTCCAGAAGCGTCGCCGCGAGCGCGGGGGGAATCAGCGGAAGACCCGGGAACGACGCCGGCGCGGGCGGCGGCATCGGCGCCGTCGGCCGCGGCTTCTCCTTCTTCTTCTTCTCGCCCTTTTCACCCTTGTCCTTGCCGCCCTTCTTCTCGCCCTTGGAGTCGCCCTTCCCGGTCTTACTTAGGTCCTTAGGCTCTTCCTTCTCTTCCTCCTCGAGCAGATCCGCCGGCGGCGTCCACACCGCGTCGGCGGGCTCCTCTCCCGCCTCGACGCGCGCGTTGAACGCCGCGAGCTCCTCGGCGCGTCGACGCTCGCGCTCCGCCTTAGGGTCGTTCCATACAAAGCGACGTCGGGGTGGATTTGAAAGGCGTCAGTCGGAGTTGAAAGGCGCCGAGGGCGGGGATTGAAACCGAGGGATGGGCGGAGAGATGCGCCGGGCAAAGTTCTTAAGGATCGGCGTTCACCACGCGAACGCGGCCGTATGGGGACCAGTGTGAGATATAACGCGCCTTCTCCGCGAGCGCTATCCCGACCGGGTCCGGGTCGTCGAGCGCGAAATCGGAGCGCATGAAGAGCGTCTCGAACGCGGGGTACGTCAGCGTCGCCCAGTCGTCCTCGCCCGGCGGGTCGCAGCCTTCCTCGAGAGGCGGATTCGGCGGGTCGCCGGGCGCCGCCGGCGGCGGCGGCGGCGGGCACAGGTTGAGGATCGTCTCGCGTTCGTAGTGCCAGCACGTCCCGGCGATTTCTTCGAGCGTTTTCGCCGCGTCGAAGGCTCTGCGGTGGGGCGATGCCAGCGTAGTTGTACAAAAAAAAAGCATTCATCGGTCAGTCGTGAGGGATCAGAGCAGCGATCAAACGGCGAAACCGACGCGACGAGAGGCGGGTGCAAAAAGAAAACGTGCGTGATGAGCAGACTAATGAGAACGCGCCTGACCGTCGCGGCGCCGTCGGGGTTGACCTTCTTCCAGTAAAACGACCTCAGGAGATCCTCCTCCGCGTCCATCGCGGCCATCTCGCGCGCGAAGCTCTCCCAGCGCGATTGGTGCGCGAGCGTCCACGCCTCGAGCGCGGGGGAGACGTCGTTGTCGTCGGGCGCGCGATCCGCGAGCGCGGCGTCGCCGGGCGCGCGCCGCGGCGCCGCCCACGTCTCCCCCTCGCCCGCCTCAATCTTGAACGGGTGCAGCTGCCGCGCGCGGTCCGCGCGGAGCTTCGAAGCGCGTCGCGTCAAGAACGCGTCGCGCTCCTCGTCGCCCTTCGTGAAGCGCATCTGGTGCGGCTCGATCTTCAGTCGCTCGAAGACGTCCGGGCCGAAAAAGTCGAGCTCGAGAAACGCCGGAGACGTCCCGCCGGCGGCGCTCTCGACGAAATCCCACCCCGCTCCTTCGTCGCCGCCAGACAACGCCGGGACGTCGTCGTCGTCGATCGCGACGCCGTTCACGCGAAGGTTGCGGATCGAGCGCCACGGCGTCCGCGACGCCGCGGCGAAGATTTGCTTCGCGATGGACGCGCGCGCCGCCGCCTCCTCCGGAGGTCCCTCAATCAGATCCAACGCGTAGTGCATCGACATCGGCGACGGAATCTCCGGCGTCTTCTGCGCCTCGTTCCACGCCCTCTCCGCGGCGACGACCGGGTCGTCCTCAACGCGCGTCTCGTCGTCGTCGTCGTCGTCGTCGTAGTCATCGTCCGACGCGCTCTCGCCCGCGGCGGCGGCGGCTTCCCTCTTCGCCTTGGCCGCCGCCTTCTTCGCGAGTTTCTCCTCCTCCGCGACGCGCTTCGCCTCCATCGCCGCCTTCATCGCCTCTTCTCGCGCGTACGCCTTCGCCTCCGTCGCGGTCACGAGCGGGTAACACCCCAACCGGTCACACGCGTGCGCTTGCTCTAGGACGCGCAGGGACGACAACACCAGAGGCCAGTGATCGTCCGCGTCGTCGCACGGCGTGAACGCGGTAACCGCGGCTTCGCACCGCACCTCGGAGACGTCCAAGGCGTCGACGAGCGACACCGCGCGCGCGCACGTGAGCTTTCGGCCGCTCAGCGCGAGCCGCAGATCGCCGGTGTAACATCCGCCGTCGCCGGCGCGCGAGACGTACCCGACGCACGAGCCGCCGTTTCCGGCGGCGGATTTCGATAACGTCTCCGCAAAGGACGTTACCTCGTCGTCCGACAGCCACATCGCTTTTTGCGCCGGGGTCTCGATCGCAGGAAGAATCTTCGCGCGCGGGGTGGCGACGAAGTCTAGGGTCAGCATCCCGCGCTTCGGGACCCCGGTCTTCTTCCAGCCCGCGATCGTCGCGAGCGCGTCGGTCGCGAGCGTCCCGTCGAGCTTCATCCATCGAACGTTCACCGGCGGAGGCACCTCGACGTATTCCTTCTTCTTCTCTTTCGCGATCTCCGCTTTTTCCTTCTCGCGCTTTAGGTGCGCCGCGCGATCGTCGTGCGCGGCGCAAACGAGCTTCGTCGCGGTCAACCGATCGCATCGCAGCGCGAGGTTCAGCGCGTGATACCCCGTCGGGTTCCACGACGTGAACGGCGCGAAGTGCGGCGCGCCGACGCGGCGCAAGTAAGCGCCCTGCTCGTCCGCGGTGAGCGCGTCGGGGTGGAGTTGAAAGGCGTCAGATGGAGTTGAAAGGCGTCGAGGACGGGGATTGAAAGCGAGGTGTGTGCGGAGAGAAACGACGGGCAAAGTCCTTAAGGATCGGCGTTCACCACGCCAACGCGGTCGTATGGGGACCAGTGTGAGATAGAACGCGCCTGCTCATCCGCGGTGAGCGCGTCGAGGATGGCGTCGAGGCCGCCCTTTTTCGTCGACGCCACGGTCCGCGGCGCCACCGTCGCCGCCGCCTCCACGCGCGTCTCCCCGTGCTCGATCGCGCGCACGAGCGTCGCCGCATCACAACTGCTTCGATACATAGCTCAGGCCGCTCCAAGAGCGATCATTACGTCTGGTATGAGCTCCACGGCTGCTGGTCTCACTGTTTCAATTGCAAATGCTGACAGCAGGGCAAACTGCTCAATCGAAGCCGGCGCCCTTGCTCTTGCGGATGGAGGACTTTGCTGTATCGACGAATTTGGCTTCATACGGCCTGGTGAACTCACTGCAATTCATGAGGCAATGGAACAACAGACTCTTTCATTTGCGAAAGGAAGAGTGGTCGCTACGCTGCAGACCCGTTGCGCTGTCGTGGGCGCTTGTAATACAAAAGGTTTTGCACATAGTCTGTCTGCTTCTCTTGTCACGAGTACATCTTTCTCACAGCCACTTCTTTCTCGCTTTGACTGTGTAATGATTCTTTCAGATGATCGGAATGAAGATGCAGATCGCTTGCTTTCGACTCACATGATCTCACTTCACAGCACCGGCACGTCAAATGAACAAATTGGAAAACGAAACTTGCAGACTGAAACAGTTCTGAAAACGGCAAAACTAAAACTGGATTTATTCACGGCGGAACCATCCAGTTCTGAGCATGAGTCGATACGACATGATTTTGAAGACATTAAAGACGACACTGAAGCACGCTCTACTAGACCTAAGTTGTGGCCCCTTGATCGAATTCGGTCCTATATCGCACTTGTGCGTTCTAATATTGATCCGGCTATTTCTACTGAGGCTGAAGCTCTTTTGCGAGGTTATTACCAGATGCAGCGCCGGAAAAAGGAAAACATCTCGGGGCACCCAACCATTCGTTTACTTGAAAGTTTGATTCGTTTGACACAAGCACACGCGCGACTATTGTGGATGGACATGGCGACAGAGCGAGACGTGGTGGTTGCTGTGAGTCTTGTCGAGAATTCGTTCTCTCAGCCGTTAACTTCAAAGTCTGCACAAGATCCCACTCTCTATTTTAGAGGTTTTGTTTCAGACCAGGAAACTCACCAACAGAAGTTGCAACTTCTACAACGAATCAGCGCGATCGCGCGGCGAGCGCGATGGCGGCGAGGCGCTCGCGCGGCGTCATCGTCGGCGTGGAGACGTGATCGAGCGCGACTCGAAACGCCGCGTCCGACGCCGGCGCCGCCGCCGGGGACGCGTCCGCGCCGCGTCGCGTGACGACGTCCAAGGATAAGACGCCCTCCTCGGGAAGCGTCGCGTCGTCCGCCCAGCCCATGCCTATCGGATCCCGGCGCACGGGGACGCCCTCGTACCGGACGTTGACCACCGTCCCGGAGACCTTCTCTTCCAGCGCCAACGCGTCGAGCGCGACGCGGCGTTCGAGCGCGTGGTCCAATCGCAGGACGTATCGCCCGTCCGGGTTGGCGACGTCGAACGGCGCGTCGTCGTACGCGCTCGGGGGAGGCGGAGGCGGCGGCGGCGGCGGCGGCGCGTTCTTCCCCGTCGGCGGCGGCGGCGGCGCCTTCGCCGCGGCGGGCTTTCCTCCGCCCTTTTTCCCCTTGTTTTTCTCCTCCAGGCGCGCCTCCTCCGCTCTTCGCGCGGCGGCGACGACGTCCGCCTCGATGGACGATAACCGCGCGCCCTCGAGCGTTACCAGGAGCGGAGCTTTCTTCCCCGCGGCCGTTTTATTCCGCGCGTTCGCCGCGTTCACGATGGCGTCGATCGCCTTGCGCGACGTCGGATTGCGTCCGACGTGGAGCGACTCGAGGCTTTCGTTTCGCGACAGAGACGCGGCGACGGCGGCGGCGCCGCGCTCGCCCATCCTCGTCGCGCTCAGGTCCAAGGACTTGAGCTCGACCTCGCCGCCGAGCATGAGCCCGATAGTTTCCGTCCCTTCGTCTTCCAGACCGTTGTGCGAGATGTCGAGGATGCGAATCGTCGCGTTGACTTTCACCAAGGCGGCGAAGCGCGCCGCGCATCGCGCGCCGAAATTGTTGCGACTGACGTTCAACTCGACGACGCCTTGGTTCTGGTCCACGCTCGACGCGAGCGCCGCGGACGTCAGCGGGCCGAGCTGATTCCTCGAGAGATCCAGCGATTTCACGCTCGAGTTATCCGCGAACACTTCCCCGAGCTTCGCGCCGCAGACGTCGTCGAGACCGACGTTCGAGAGCCGGAGCGTCGTCAACGCGCAGTGCGAATCTTTCAGTCGCCGAGCGCAGTTCGGATCCAACGCGTCTCGCAGCGCCTCGACGCCCGTCAGCTTCGGCCCCGGGTTATCGCTCAGGTCCAAATGCGTCAGCACGCTGTTGTGCGTCAGCCCGCGCGCGATCGCGACGAACCCGGCGTCGCGCACGTCGTTATCGCGCAGGTCGAGGCGCGTCAGCGAGACGCAGAGCGGATTTCTCAACGCGGCGGCGACGGCGGCGACGGCGGCGTCGCCGAGCGCGCGGTGCCGCAGCTCGCACCGGTCGCTGTCTGTCGCGAGCCCGCGCGTCGCGGCGGTCTGCGGGACGATCCCCGCGGCGCGACACGCGGCGACGTACGACTCCGCGGGGGTCGGGGGGACCGTCGCGGGTTCGATCCACTCGAGGCCGTGCGCGCGGTTCCAGTCGGCGCCGACGGCTTTTCGAGCGGGCGGCGGCGGCGGCGGCGGCGGCGGGGGAGGGGTCTCCTCGGCCGCCGGACGCGCTTCCTCCGCGGGGGTCTCCGCGGGATCCTCTTTGGTCGCGGTCGCGGTCGCGGTCGCGGTCGCGGCCGGCGCCGCCGGCGCCTCTTCCGCGGGGGTCTCCGCGGGCGCCGCCTCGGCGTCGTTCGCGTCGGCTTCCCGAGCGGCGGTCTCTTCCTCCGCCTTCGCCTCGGTCTCCTCGGTCGCCGCGTCCGCCGCCGCGGGCTCGGGCTCGGCGACTTCGGGCGCGTCCGCGTGGGCGACCTCTCTCGCGCTGTCGGCGTCGTCGTCGTCGGCGGCGGCGGCGACGACGACGTCCGCAGACGCGCCGCCGCCGCCGTCGTCGTCCTCGTCCGCCTTCCCCGCCTCCGCCGCCTCCGCCGCCGCCGCCGCCGCCGCTCGCTTCGCTTTCATCGTCGCGTGCATCTCCTCCATCGCCCTCTTCTGCTCCTCCTTCTCCCGCCGCGCCCTCTCCTTCGCGCTCTCCAGCCTGATCGCCGCCGCGCGCTCCGCGAACGCGCGCTTGTACCCAGCCTCGACGGCCCGTAACACCCGGTCGCGCGGCCACGCGCGTAACCGCGCGTGAAGAAGCTCGTTGTTGAACGTTCGCTGCGCGCTTCGCTTCGCGTTCGCGTGGAGCTTCGCGCGCGCGTCCTTGGTCATGAACGCCAGCGCGTCGTGCGTTTGCGTTTGCGTTTGCGTTTGCGACGAGGACGATGACGAGGCGGCCGCGGCGGCGCCGCTGGAACCGCGCGAGGGGTCGATCGCCGCCGTCGCGCGTCGCAGCTCTTCCTCCATCAACGATGGAAATCGCAACTTGGCGTCTCGCCAAAACTCGCGTTCTCTTCGGTCCACGTACGCCTGCGCGGCGTCTCTGACTTCCTTGTTGAGGATCTCCGCGCCGACGGCCAGGTGCGCGTCCGCGTCGTCGTCCGTCTCGGAATCCGGCGGGTTCGATCCTCCTCCTCCGCCCTCGAACGAGGACGACCTGATGAGACTCCGTCCCGGCCCAACGCCCGAGGCTCCGATTCCGCCGAAGGACTTCTTCCTGCCGAGCGCTCCCCCCGCGCCGCCGCCCGCGCGCCCGTCGTCGCTCCCCGCGATGGCGTCGTCCGCGTCGCGGTTCCCGTACGCGGGCTCGCCGCGCGTCGCGTCGGGCGCGAGCTCGGAGGCGAAGATGCGCGCCGCCTCGGCGCGCACGGCGACGACGACGCGAGTCTCCGACTCGGTCGGATCGCGCGTCCTCACGCGGAGCTTCTGTCGCAGGGACGAGACCGAGGCGTCGTAGGCGGCGGACTTCACGAGCTCGGGGTCGACGACCGCGTCCGCGGCGGCGGCGTCGTCGCCGTCCGCGCCGGAACCCATCGCGATCCCGAGCGCGGCGATCGATTCCGGAGAAGCCTCGGCGTCCGCGTCCGTCGTCCTACGCGACTACTACGATTCTTCGCGTCGAGGATGAATGAAACGAATCCACGACTACGACGAACGAATCGCGCGCGTCGACGCGACCGCGCGACGCGACCGCGCGCTCGTATCGACGCGAAGGCGCGTCTCCGCGATCGCGCGCGAGTCCTCTCGGCGTCGTCCTCGCGCGCGCGCGTCGTGCGAGGCCGTCCGCGCGCGTCGGTATGCGGCGGTATGCGGCGAGGCGACGAGAGCCAAAATTGGAAGGCGTCCGCGTCCGCCTCGTCGAGGTCAGCTCTAGCTCTTCGCTCGAGCGAGCGCGAGCGCGAGCAGCAGCGCTGCGAGTCTCGGAGAATCATTCCACGACACGCGGCGGCGGCAGCGGGGCGACGACGGCGCGACGACGCGGATCGGTCGCGCGGAGACCGCGGACGCGATCGTCTCCGCGACTCGCCACCGCAGCGCGACGATCCCGGCGCGCGCGCGGGAGCGGGCGGGACCCGTCGTTCGTCGCGACGAAAGAGGAGGCGGCGCGGGCGGCACCGCGTCGTCCGCATCGAATCTGATCGCGAGGAGGCCGCCGAACGATGCGCAACCTCGTCGCGTCGTCGTACGCGCGATGGCGCGTCCCGCTCGCCCCCGACCCGGAGTCCCCCGACGGCGCGCTCGAGACCGTCGTCGCGCACTGCCACGACGCGGACGCGGGCGTCGCGTACGTCGTCACGAGCGCGTGTAACCTCTACGGCGTGGAGACGCGAATGGGATCGGGTAAATGCGTTCTCGAGATGACACTCGTGACGCCGCCGCGCTCCTCCTCGGACGCGGACGCGGACGCGATCGACGCGGAACCCCCCGCGCTGCCGCGTCGCGCGGACTGCGTCGCCGCGGAGCACGTCGTCGAGCTCGGCGGGCTCTGCCTCGCGATGGCGTCCGGCGAGCTCCTCGTCGTCGCGCCGGAGGATGGCGATGGCGACGACGCGATCGACGCGCGTTCGACGCCGTGGGCGACGGAATGCGTGGGGGAGGTGAGGAGCGGTCTGCGCGCGATGCGATGGTGCCCGGACGGGGAGATCCTCGCGCTCGTCACCGGCGCGAACACGATCGTGTGCATGACGAAGGATTTCTTCGTCCTCGCGGAGGCGCCCATCGGCGGCGGTTGCGGCGGCGGCGGCGGCGGCGGCGGTGAGACTGCTTCCCATACGACCCCGTTCGCGTTGTGAACTTCATTCCTTAAGGACTTTTCCCGTCGTCACTCTTCACCCGCGCTTCCCTTTCAACGTTTGACCGGTGAGACGTTCGACTGACCGATCGCTTCACCCACGCAGGCGGCGGCGGCGGCGGCGGCGAGAAGACGACGACGACGCCTCTCGCGTGCGACGGCGCTGCGCTGAGCTGGCGCGGCGACGGGCAGTTCCTCGCGTCCGTGTCGTTCGCTCGCGCCGGCGACGGCGACGGCGACGGCGCCGACGCCTCCGTCGCGGCGCCGGAGATGAAGGTGTGGGGAAGGGAGGATCTCGAGCTGCACTCCGCGGGGGAGAAGACGAAGTCGCCGTTGGCCACCGGCGGCGGCGGCGGCGGCGGCGCGACGACCCCGGCGCGACCGCCGCTCGCGTGGCAGCCGCGCGGCGCGCTCCTCGCCGCCGCGATCGCGAACGAGGTCGTCTTCTTCGAGAGGAACGGCCTCCTGCGCGGCGGGTTCGAGCTCCCGAGCGAGGGCGTCGGCGTTACCGTGACGCGGCTCGCGTGGTCGAAAGACTCGAATTTTCTCGCGGTGGTCGTCGCCAAGGCGCCCGACGCCCACGACGACGCGGAAGACGACGTCGCCGAACACGACGACGAATACGAAGACGACCGCTCCCCGAGCCGTCGTCGCCGCCGCCGCCGCCGCGCGTCGCGCAGCGGCGTCGCCGGCTCTAGCGTCCAAATCTGGACGCGCGGGAACATGCACTGGTACCTCAAGCGCGAACGCGCGTACGGCGTCGAAGAGGGCGTCGTCCACGTCGAGTGGGACGACGACGACGCGACGCTTCTTCGCGTCGTCACCGCCGCCGGCGCGATCGAAACCCACGCCCACTCGCAAGACGTGGACGTCTCCCTCGCCGCGACCGTCGCGGTGATCGACGGCCCGCGCGTGCTCGTGACGCCCCTCGCGCGGACGCCGACGCCGCCCCCGTTGGCGGCGGCGACGTGTACGGTGCGTTCTATACACTGGTTCCCATACGACCGCGTTGGCGAGGTGAACGCCGATCCTTAAGGACTTTGCCCGGCGCATCTTTCCGCCCACCCCTCGCGTTCAATCCCCGACCTCGACGCCTTCAACTCCACCTGACGCCTTTGAACTCCGCCCCGACGTTCGCTTGTATGGAACGACCCTAAGTTCCCCGCGCCCGTCGTCGAGTGCTCGTGGCAGCCGCCGTGTGGCGCGGACGCCGCCGACGGCGACGGCGACCCGGAACGGCTCCTCGCGCTCCTCAGCGACGGGACGCTCGGCGTCGTGTCATCGTGTCGGTCGACGGCGTGGGAAGAGACGTCGGAGGCGCTCGCGGATGAGACCGGAGACCTGGAGGGGCGCGGCGCGTCGGCGCTGCGAGGGACCGTCCTCGAGGGATCCGAGGCGCTCGGCGTGCTGACCAAAGGCGGCGGCGCGCTTCGGCATCTGTGCTGGCTCGACGCCGGCAGCGCGCTGCTCGCGCTCGACCGCTCGGACGCGCTCGATCACACCGCCGCGCTGTTGCTGCTCAAGTTCGAGCAAGAGTGCGACATCAGCGCCGGCGGCGTCGTCGTCGATCGAGACGTCGGGTGGAGGGTGTCGGTCGTCGCCGCCGCGGAGCTGCCCGCGTCCGCGGCGCGGATCACCCCCGCGGAGGGACCCTGCGGACGGGATATAGATCATAAAACGCGTCATCTTCGAGCGTTTTTGCAGCTGCAGAACGACGGCGGCGTGATGGAGGTCTCCGTCAGAGGCGACGCGATGGACGTGACGGCGGCGGCGTCGAGCGACGTCAGGTGCGTTCTGGGTACAAACGTCTTTCACCCATCGCTCGGATTCAATATTTGATCGCGTGGGTCCCTTTCAACTGACCGATGAACGAACTTTTTTTGTATGGAACGGCTCGCAGTCTGCCCGTCGTCTGCGCGCGCGCGAGAGCCATCCCCGCGCCGCCGGCTCCCCACGCGATCGGCTCCTCCCCCTCCGCCCCGCGCGCGCTGCTGATCGGCCTCGACGACGCCACCGGGACGCTGCGATGCGGGAGCCGGGTCGTCGCGAGGGACGTCCGATCGTTCGGCGTGCACTGGACCGCGCCGGGTGGCGGCGTCGCCGGCGGCGACGGCGACGACGACGACGCGGAGGCGTCGTGCTCGTACGCCGCCGCCGCGTACGCCGCGGGGGCGTGGGCGCGCGCGAGAGCCATCCCCGCGCCGCCGGCTCCCCACGCGATCGGCTCCTCCCCCTCCGCCCCGCGCGCGCTGCTGATCGGCCTCGACGACGCCACCGGGACGCTGCGATGCGGGAGCCGGGTCGTCGCGAGGGACGTCCGATCGTTCGGCGTGCACTGGACCGCGCCGGGTGGCGGCGTCGCCGGCGGCGACGGCGACGACGACGACGCGGAGGCGTCGTGCTCGTACGCCGCCGCCGCGTACGCCGCGGGGGCGTGGCTCGAGCGGATGGAGGCGGACGTGGGCGAGGGGGGGTTTGACGCGGAGGACGACTCAAGGCGCGCGGTCCCGAGGGTCGTGTACGTCACGCGAGGGGACGACCTTCGCGTCGCGGAGCTGCGCGAGATGGCGGGGGCGTCGGACGCCGCCGTTCGTCGTTCGGACACACACGTGTCCGACAAAACGGATACTATTGTCGGACATCATGGGACCCACGCGACCGCGGCGGGCGGCAAACGCGGCGCGAGCGTCGGCGTCGGCGGCGGCGTGTGCATGGACCAGCTGCACGTGTCGATGCGCGCGGCGATGCGTCCGGCGGACGCGGGGCGAGGCGCGGATTCGCGCGTGCGACGCGTGGAAGAGGTGAGACTGCTCCCCGTACGACCCCGTTCGCGTGGTGCACGTCGTTCCTTAAGGACTTTTCCCGTCGTCACTCCTTCAGACTGCTCCCCGTGCGACCCGATTCGTCGCGCGGTGTGCGCCGTTCCTCGAGGACGTTAAGGACTTCTTTCTCACTCCCTCGCTCGTCTCGTTTTACCCCGACCCGCGCTGCTGTTCGGTTTCAAGATTGGATCTGATCGCGAAGCCCGTCGACTGACTGATGAATTTTCGTTCGACCATCATCGCCCCAGGGCGCGCGCGTCGTCGCCGCGCCGCCGGGCGCCGCGTCGGTGTTTCTCCAGATGCCGCGGGGCAACCTCGAGTGCGTGACCCCGCGGTTCCTCGCGCTGCCCGCGATCGCGTCCGCGCTGAGGGACGAGCGCTTCGCCGCCGCCGCCGCGCTCGCCGCGCGGCATCGCGTGGACTTGAACCTGCTGGTGGACTACGGCACGTTCTATACACTGGTCCCCATACGACCGCGTTCGCGTGGTGAACGCCGATCCTTAAGGACTTTTCCCGGCGCATCTCTCCGCGCACCCATCGCTTTCAATCCCCGCCCGCGACGCCTTTCAACTCCGCTTCTGACGCCTTTCAACTCCACCCCAGGCTGGCCGAGGATGTTACGCCCGGCGACGGCTCAGAAATTCGTGACGGACGTCGACGACCCGGACGTGATCATGGAGCTCGTGGAGGCGCTGGACGCGCGGGACACGACCGCGCCGGGCGGGGTGTACGCGCACGTGCCGAAGGGAGGGGGAGGGGGTGTCGACGCCGCGACGACGGCGATGGCGAGTCTCGCGGTGCGCGACGGCGGCGACGACGGCGGCGGCGAGAACAAGATCGATAGGGTGTGCGCGGCGATCCGCGCCGCGGTGGAGGCGCGCGCGGCGGCGGCGGCGGCGACGTCGACGACGGCGGGCGATCGAGCGGACGACGCCGCCGAGGCACGCGACGCGGAAGCCGCAGCCGACGACGACGACGACGACGACGCCGACGCCCCGGAGCGGCGTTCGGAGCCTTCGCCTTCGCCTTCCGCCGCGCCCGCGCCCACTTTGCTGCACGACCGATGGGAGCTCGTGATGCTGTCCACGCACGCGCGCTCGGACCCGCCGAACCTCGGCGCCGCGCTCGCTCGCGTCCGCGCGCGCAGAGAGGCGGAGCTCGCGGCGACGCACGCGACGACGACGACGACGACGACGACGACGACGACGCCGAAATCGAAATCGACATCGATCGACTCCGCCGCGGCGCTGAAACACCTCATCGCCCTGACCGGCGGCGACGCGCTGTACGCCGCCGCGCTCGGGACGTACGACCTCTCCATCGCGTACCTCGTCGGTCAGCACGCGTCGATGGACCCCGGGGAGTACGTCGCTGATCTCCGCGCGCTGCAAGACGCGCCGCCAGATCTGCGCAACGCGGAGATCGATCGACGGTTAGGGCGGCACGAGAGCTGCGTGACGCACTTGCTGAAAGGCGGCGACGTGGAGGGCGCGTGCGAGGTCGCCGCGAAGCGGAGGCTCTTCCCGCACGCGCTCGCGACGGCGAAGACCCTCGCTCTCGACGCGGCGACCTCGGCGGCGGAGTTGAAAAAAACATCCGCCACCGCGGACGCGGACGCGGCCGCGCCCTCCTCCGACGACGTCGCGACGCTCGTCGCGAAAGCGTACGCGTCGCAGCTCAGCGACGAGCGCAAGCACGAGGACGCCGCCGTCGCGCTCCTCTCCGTGGGAGACCACGAAGGCGCGTTGCGAGCGTATCGCGACGCGCTCTGCTGGCGCCCCGCGCTCGCGCTCGCGGGCCGCATGGGCCTGTCCAAAAACGCGCGCCGCGACATCGCGGAGGAGCTGTGCGAGGCGCTCTCGAGCTTCGACCCCTCCGCGGCATCGCGCGTCGCGAGCGAGCACCTCGGCGACGTCGATCGCGCGGTGGATTTATGCTGCGCCGCGCGTGAGTGGCGGGAGTCGACGCGTCTCGCGTACGCGAACGATCGCGGCGACCTCGTGGACACCACGGTCGCGTACGCCGCCGCCGAGGCCGCGTCGCAGGCGCTGTCGGACGCGCGCGAGGTCCCGGGCCGCGCGGAGAAGTACCTCGCGCGGTTGAGGGATCTGAAACGTCGCCGCGTGGCGATGGCGGCGGCGACGACCGCCGGCGACGACGAGTGGGACGCGCGACGACCGGGCGGCGGCGGCGGCGGCGACGACGACGACGACGGCGCGTCCGAGGCGCCGTCGCTCGCGTCCGGGATGAGCGCGTACACGGACAGGACCGCGGGCGCGGCGACGGAGACGACCGGGCGTAGCGGCTCGAGCCTCGCGCCGTCGACGCGGGGCGGACGCCGAGGGCACCGGAAAGGCAAGACGCCGAAGCGGAAAAATTCGAAAGGGTTGCGCGCGGGCGGTCCGACGGAGGAGCGCGACCTCGCGACGCATCTTAGTAACGGCGGCGTGGCAACCGTTTTCATCGCCCCGCGCGCCCTGGAAGAGATCGGCGAGCTGTCTGAGCTGTTGATCCTCCTGGGGCACGCGGAGGACGCCGGGACGTTGCAGCGCGCGGTGAGCGCGGCGACGGCGGCGAACGACGACGCAGTCAGGGAGGCGAAACTGCGCCTCTCCGAGCTCGACGCGGAGGCTCTCGCGCGCGGGGAGCTCGCGGACGTCGTCGGCGATGAAGACGCGGCGAGGAAAGAGGCGGCGAAGGCGAAGGCTGCGGAGGGGCCGGCGCAGTGGAAGTGGGCGGTGTTGCGAGGCGGGGAGTGAAAAAACGGCTCAGTTTCGTGCGTTTTGTGGGCAGAAACCCTCTTCCATCCGCGCAGCGCGCCGCCAAAAAAAGCGAACCGCGTTCGTTCACATATCGAAACCTCGCCTGAGAAGAAACCGCAGCGCCGCGTCCGCGCGCCGTAACGCCCACCACGCCACCTCCCTCGCGAGTCAGGAGCTCCACGAGTCAACATCCGCCCATGCTGACGTCTCGCGTCTCCGCCCGCGCGGCCACACCTTCGTCGGCGTCACACTTCCCCCCCACCGTTCGTTCGGATACCCCAACGCGCACTGCACGTATCGACACCCTCCGATCACCTCGTCCACGTCCATGTGCGAGTGCCCGAAGACGTGACAGACGCTCCGAAGCTCCCTCACCTGCGCTCCGAGCTCCTCGCAGCCCATAACCTTGGACAGGCGCGGATGCCCGCGATACAGGCGCGGGTGCGGGATGAAGTGCGAGAAGGACACGACGTCGACGGAGCTCTCCGGGACCGCGGGAGGGACGCCGACGCGATCGAGGACGACGCGTTTCGTCCCAGCCGCGCCGATGCCTGAGCGCGTCGATCGGCAGGCAGGGTCAGTCAGGACAGTCGCGCGTCTGTCGTGTCTTCTGACTACCGTATCGGTCGAACGTCGTTCGTTGAAAGGGAAGCGGGCGCGCGAACGGGGTCGGGTCGCGCGGGAAGTAGTAGCCCTGCTGTAGACTCGTCGTCTCACCTTCGTTGCACCGCAGGAAGAAGTCCGCGATGCCTCTCGCGTGCGAGTTCCGCGGCTCGTTCGCGTACCCGATAGCGGGCGGCCAACAGCATCCGACGTCGAAGTGCTTCTCGCGCGAGGAGAACGTCTCGTCGTCCTCGCGGCCGTGGAACGAGTCCGTCGGATGGTCGCCGCCGTAGAAGGTGGACTTGTACCACGACTGCATCGGGAGGATCAACACGTCGTTCGGTGATTGGTCCGTGCTCGCCGCCGTCGTCGCAGCTGGCACGGTTTCATTGGATGGCGGAGTATTAGATTTCGCTAACGTGTCTTCCTTGGTCCGTCGCCTCGACCCGCCGATCTTCCCGAAGTAGTCCTCCTCCTCCTCGGACTCCGACGACTGAGACGCCTCCGGCGTTTCCTCCTCGAGCGCGCTTTTACCGCCCGCCGCGCCCGGAAGTATCGTCGGCGCGACGCGCACGCCGAGCGACGCGCACACGTCGACGATGTGCCGCAGCTTCCCGATCGAGTTCGCGGGGTGCCCGGCGTGGCTCCAGTCGTTCGGCGGCGCGGGCGACCACAGGTCGTGATTCCCCGGGACGTAAAACACCTCCTCGAACTTTGGGTCGTTCCGTACGAGCGAACGTCGGGGTGGAGTTGAAAGGCGTCAATTGTCTTTGAAAGGCGTCGAGGGCGGGTATTGAAAGCGAGGTGTGGGCGGAGAGAGACGGCGGCGAAAGTCCTTAAGAAACGGCGTTCACCACGCCAACGCGGTCGTATGGGGACCAGTGTGACATAGAACGCACCTTTTCTTTGAACGCTCGCAATGTGGCCGCGATGCAGTCGACCGCGGTCGCGACGTCCCCCGCGACGATCAGCGCGTGCCTCGGCGGGTACCTCGGCAGCCTCTTCGCCCAGCGCATGTTGTCCTTCATGTCCGCGTGGACGTCCGATATCGCGTGCACGGTCCACCTGCCGTCGCGCGAGTATCGATCGGCCGCGAACGAGGACGACGCGAACGAGGGCGGCGGCGGCAGCGCGCGGTTCGGCGGCGGCGCCTTCGCCGCCGCGTCGTTGATCGCGTTCACGATGAGGGAGTAGTACTCCGCGCGCGTCTCCACCGGCGCGGAGGACGCGGCGACGACGGGCGCGGACGCGGACCGGCGCATCGCGCGCGCGTCGCCGTCGTCGGAAGTCGTCGTCGCGGGAGTTGAATCGAATCTCGGAGGCGCCTCCCACGCGAGGGGGGGGGGCACGCAGTGGCGCGGCGCGGCGAGGCGCGGCGACGCGGGGTCTCCTCGCGAGGCGCGACGAAGGGGAGGACGGCGGCGACGACGACGGCGCGGGAGGTCGCGAGCGCGCGGGGGGTGCTGTGGTCGAAGCGACGACGTCGACGACGTCGACGTGACAAGGGAGAGCGAGAGGCGCGAGCGGCCGTTTCGGTGTCAGTTTCTAGGACCGGACGACGAGAAAGAGGCGACACCGCTCAGTGTCATCATTTACAAAACGCATCGTACTGTACCACGCACGACGGACGGTCCTCGAGCGCGCGCCGTCCACCGCCCGCGCGCGCGCCGATCCATCTCCGAAGGGTTGGTCGGTCGGTCGCGCGATATCATAAATCCACCCTCCCGTCCGTCCCTCTCGCCTCGGCGCCGAGGAGATGAGAGAAGACGGAAAAAAAAACCAAAACGCATTCATCCGCTCTCTTCTTCAATTTCTTCTCAGTGCACCGCGTCCACGACGAGCTTCCGCGTCTTCAGCGGCGACCACATCCACCGCTTGTAATACACCGCCTGCGTGAGCACCAACGCGAACATGAACATCACCTTCGCGCCCATGAGCTTCCGGTCGTCCGCCTCAGGGTCGTTCCATACAAAGCGACGAATGTCGGGGTGGAGTTCAAAGGCGTCAGAAGCGGAGTTGAAAGGCGTCGAGGTGTGTCGGGATTGAAAGCGAGGGACCCTGGGCGGAGAGAAAGGACGGCAAAAGTCCTTAAGAAACGGCGTTCACCACGCCAACGCGGTCGTATGGGGACCAGTGTGAATGCGAACGCACCTCCGGCTCCGCGGCCCACGCCAAAAACGTGGTCACGTCCTTCGCCATCTGCGTCTCCGTCGCGGGCGTGCCGTCGTCGTACTCCACGCCGCCGTCCACGAGCATCTTCGGCATCGCGATCGCGCCGCCCGGGAAGTACGGGTTGTAATGCAGCCCCTCGCGGATCTCGATCCCCGCGGGGGCCTCGCGGTACCCGAGGAGAAGAGAGAAGACGTAGTTTTGACCGTCGTGCCGCGCCTTGGTGATGAGCGAAAGGTCGGGCGGGTACGCGCCGTTGTTGGCGTAGCGCGCGCCCTCCTCGTTCGCGTACGGCGCCGGGAAGCTATCTGAGAGCTTCCCGGGGCGGTCGAACATCTCGCCGGTGTCGTCCGGGCCGTCCGTGACCTGGAGAGGGGGGGAGGGGCGAGGGATTGATTTCGTGAGCGGAGGTTTTGGTTTTGGTTTTTTTAACAGGCGAGTCCCGAGTCGAGTCGAGGCGCGCTGCGTGAACCGTGATCGGGGGTTCGTTCGGCCCCGGTTCGAACCGAACGATCTCTCCCAACGGAAAGGGAACAACCCTTCCCACCGTCCGCGATCGAACGGCGCGCGGCGCGATCGGCGGCGCGGGACGCCCCCCCGCGCGTCCGCGCGCGCCGATCGCGCGCCCTCCCGCCGCGGCGAACGATCGCGGCGCCGCGCGCGCGGGGGGAGAGAGAAGCGGGGAAGCGGGGCGACAGAGGCGTCGCGATGTGCCACGCGATCGATGACGTACCTCGATCTCTTCCGCGAGCGCCTTGACCTCCGCCTCGGTGTAGCACACGCCGACGAGGTTGCGATACGCCACGAGATTCAGAGAGTGGCACGCCGCGCAGACTTGCTGGTACACCTGATGCCCGCGGCGGATGGACGCGTGATCGTACGAGTCGAACATCCCCTCGTGCGGCCACGGCATCTGCGGCGAGTGCAGGCCGTGCTCCGCCTCGTCCGTCATCGCGACGGAGGAGAGGCCGAGCAGAGACGCGGACGCGGCCGCCATGGCTGCGAATCCGGAGGGCGCGCGCGGGGCGGCGGCGGGGGCGTCCGCGCGCGCGGCGGAGCGCGCGGCGCGCGACGCGAGCGTCGCCGCGAGTCGTGAGAACATGATCCGAAACGTCCGCGAGACGTCGCGGCGGGGCGCCGGCGGAGTGAAGGGTCGCGCGCGCGATCGCGGGCGGAAAAAACCTCGAGAAGACCAGACGCGCGCTGATTTTTTTTTTGGGATCTCGGCTCGTGGTTCGCTTCCCGAGGAAAAAAGCCACGACGGTCAGAACCTTCCGCGCGCCGGTCGCGTCGACGTCGCGCGGCGATCATGGCGAAGAAGGGACAGAAGGGACCGGGCAAGCCGTTCATCGAGTGGTGCGCGGAGAACGGGAAGCGCGGCGAGAGGCTCGCGAACGAGTTCCGCGAGGAGCTGCCGACGGAGCTGACGAAAGGGTCGCACTACAAGGCGAAGTGGAAGTGTTTGAAGTGCAAGCACGTGTGGCGGGCGCAGGTGTTCCACCGCACGACGAGCGACAAACCCCGCGGGTGCCCGAAGTGCGCGAATCATATGCCGCTGAGCAAGATGAACAACTTCCTCGCGTGGTGCGAGAAGAACGGCGAGCTCGGGAAGAAGCTGTCGCGCGAGTACGTCGATAAGGACAAGCCGCCGACGGCGGTGATGAAAGGGTCGCACTACAAGGTGAAGTGGAAGTGCAGCAGCGTCGAGTGCAAGCACGTGTGGCGGGCGGAGATGTGCCACCGCACGAGGAGCGTCAGACCCAGCGGGTGTCCGGCGTGCCACCCCCCCGGAGAAAACTTACGCAAGAAGCGTAAGCGCGTCGACTGAGGCGAGCGCAGACGACGACGACGACGACGACGACGACGACGACGACGACGACGAACGAACACCACGTACGAATGCATCACGCATCATTCATCACCCTCGCTCACTCTCTATCTCTCGCTCACGCCCGCGTCAGAACCCCCCGCTCGTGTCCAGCAGCCGGTTCCCCTCCGCGCAGCTCGCGCACCACCCGAGCGGGTGCTTCCCCACTTTCGCCAACTCCACCGGGTCCGCCGCCGCCGCCGCGTCGTCGGCCGCCTCTCTCTCCCCCGCCTCGACCGCGTCCCTCGTGCTCGCGCCGCACCGCGGACACACCATCTCCCGCCGCGCCTCCGCAGCCTCGGGCCACGACCCGCCGTTGCCGTAGTTCCTCGCGACGACGCCGTCGCGCACGTCCGCGAGCACCGCCTGGAAGCCTCGCTCTCTCGCCGTCTCCCGCCCACGCTTCAGGGTCGAGGGTCCGTACGAGCGATGATATCGGGGTGGAGTTGAAAGGCGTCAGAAGCGGAGTTGAAAGGCGTCGAGGGCGGGCGTTGAAAGCGAGGGACCCTGGGAGGAGAGACACGCCGGGAGAGAAAGTCCTTAAGGATCGGCGTTCACCACGCCGACGGGGTCGTATGGGGACCAGTGTGAGATAGAACGCGCCTTCACCTTGTCGACGAGCGTCTCGAGGCCGTCCTTGACGCCCTTCTCCTTCTTCGCGCGCTTGATCTCGTTCGCCTTCTTCATCTCCTCGAACGGGTTCCGGAACGGCGCCATCGCGATCGACGGGGTCGAAAGACGCCGCGCGCGGGGCGAGCCGCGTCGCGACGACGTCGCGACGTCGGCATAGGTATTATCATCCCCGGCGTGCGATCCACGACGATACGACAGCGGGGCCGCGACGCCGCGCGTCGTCGCCGTCGTCGTCGCCGCCGCCTTCATCGCGCGCGTTCCGCCGCAGGATGCGGAGGCGCGCGTCGTCGTCGTCGGCGGCGGCGGCGTCATCGCGTTTCCGAGACCGCGGGGTGCACGCGCCGGCGAGGAGGTCGCGCGATGCCAAGTGGCAGCCCAGGCGGAAACAAGATCCGGGACGTTGAAAAGGAAAAGCCGCGGCCAGAGCCAGATCCTCCAAACGTCGCCCGCGCGATCACCATGCCGCGCCCGACGCCGCCCCCCCAAACGCGCGGCGCCGGCGCGCCGCGCCGCCTCGCGATCCTCCTCCTCTCCCTCCTCGCGCTCGCCGCGCTCGCGCCGACGCCCGCGCGCGCCAAGGTGGAGACGGGCACGCTCAAGCTCGACTCCGTGACGACGGAGCACACCATCGCGAAGTTTGGCACCGGCAACGACGGCCCGGGCGAGCTCGTCCTCAAGCTCACGACGGCGAAGCGCGGGTGGGAGCGCGGGACGCACCAGCTGCGTTTGATGCTGTTCAAGAACCGCAAGTACGCCAAGTGGAAGGCGGCGATCGCGAAGGGATCGCTGTGCGACGTCCGCAACAGGCTCGCGGACGTGACCAAAGTTGTCGACCTGCCGCATCCGCTCGCGACGCACAGCGGGCACGGGTTCGAGTACTTCGAGGACCCGGAGACGGGGCGGTCGTACCGCGTGAACAAGGACAATCCGGAGGACGTGGAGTGGAGGGACCCGAACAACCACACGGAGGGGCCGCTCGATCGCGTGATCCATCGAGAGACGGAGGCGCGTTCAATGTCATCACACTGGTCCCCATACGACCGCGTTCGCGTGGTGAACGCCGATCCTTAAGGACTCTGCCCGGCGCATCTCTCCGCCCAGGGTCCCTCGCTTTCAATCCCGACGCACCTCGACACCTCCTTTCAACTCCGCTTCTGACGCCTTTCAACTCCACCCCGACGTTCAATAGATTCGAGTCGAGCTGCGGCACTTCAAGCGTCAATCGCGCAAGGCTCGGCGACGCGGCGACCCGAGAGAGGACAAAGCCACGCACTGGTTCGCGGTGATCTCCGACTGCGCGATGGAGAACTACGACGCGCACCCGCCGCCGATGCACTACGAGCTGAACATGTTCGCCGCGGACGGCAATCACCTCCCCGCCGACATCTTGGGCGCGTCCACGTGATTTGATTCACGCCGGTTCCCGTACGACCGCGTTCGCGTCGTGAACTTCATTCCTTGAGGACTTTTGCAGTCGTTCTGTTTCTCTCCGCACACCACCCCACGGTTAATCCCAATCCCGACACACCTCGTCGCCTTTCAACTCCGCTTCTGACGCGCCTTTCAAACTCCCTCCACCCCGACTTGTTCGCTTTCAAAGGCATGGGCAAGCTCTACTGGCTCATCTTCCTCGCGCTCGCGGGCGCCGCGCCCGGCGGGCTGTGGCTCGCGTCCAACCAGTACCGCCGGCTCGGGCGCGTGCATATCCTGACCGTCATGGTCTTCGCCGCGTACGGCCTGCAGACGACCAGCGTCGCGCTCGAGCTGATGCATCTGGGCGTGTACTCGAAAGACGGGAAGGGGTTGCAGTGGCGGCACACGTTTTTCGCCGCCGACTTCGCCGCGGAGACGATGCAGGCGCGTTCTATCTCACACTGGTCCCCATACGACCGCGTCGGCGTCGTGAACGCCGTTCCTTGAGGACTTTTCCCGTCGTCTCTCTCCGCCCAGGGTCCCTCGGTTTCAATCCCCGACCTCGACGCCTTTCAACTCCATCTGACGCCTTTCAACTCCACCCCCGCAGGGCGCGTCGGAGCTGATCACGTCGCTGACGCTGCTGTTCCTCGCGTGCGGGTGGACGACGGTGACGGTCGGGTCTGTGACGAGTCGGCTCGTGGGGAGCTTGGAGAGCGGCGTCGGCGGCGCGAACGCGGCGACGGCGGCGGCGGCGGCGGCGGGCGGCGCCGCCGGACTCAAGGCGCTCTCGGGGAAGAGAGGCGGCGGCGCCGAGCTCGGGAAGAAGCTCCGGAAGGACGTCCCGGAGGTGGCCGCCGCGGTCGTCAAGGGGATTTTCACGGACGGCGACGGGCCGGAGGTGAAGCGTCGCGTCGGCGCCGTCGCGGGCGCGCTGCGAGAGCCCGCGCGACTCGTCGGCGTGACGGGTCGCGCGCCCGGTCGCTCGTGGCGCCAGTCGCTGGACGCGAGCTCGTTCGCGATGTTCCTCTTCGTGTTTATCCACATGTACCTCGAGATCGCGTCTCGGAGGTTCACGGACGACTTCTCCGCGTTCCACGACCACGCGCACTGGCCCGGGTACTGCTTAGTGCTCCTGCGTCTGTGCGTCGCGGCGGTGTTTTACGTCGGCGGCAGGAGCGCGTCTCGGCTCGCGGAGAGCCAGGACCGGTCGACGGCGAAGTTTTTGAAACGCCTGGACGTCGTCGGTTTAACGTGGCTCCTCGCGTTCCCGTTCCTCGTGTGCACGGCGTGGATCTTGACGCCGATGACGCGGCACCGGTACGTCGTCGGCGGCGTCGCGTTGTTGCAGTGCGCGTCGTCGCTGGGGCTGGGGTGGCTCGTACTCGCGTCGGAGAAGTTTCTGTCGCTCAGCACGGTGGCGCCGCGGTCGTCGAGCGCGGCGAACGTGCTGGGCGCGCGGGGGTTCGCGGCGAAGCTCGCGGTGGATTAAGATTAAGCGATTAAGCGCGCGATCGATCGATGAGAGAGCGTTTGTAACGAACGGGCGAGGACGACGATCCTCGAACGAACGAATGAAATCAAATCAAATCAAATCGTCGTCGTCGCGAACGAACGCGGTCAGTCCACCTCGGCGTCGAGGCCGAACCTCCCGACGACGACCGTGAAATCCTGCTGCTCGCCCTCGCGCAGGTACGTCACCTGCGTCGACGCGTCACCGTCGCCGGCGCCCGCGCCCGCGCCCCCTCCGTCTCCGGCCTTCTTCTTCTTCCTCCTTTTTCTCTCCGCCGCCGCCGCCGCCGCGTCCGCGTCCGCGTCGGCGTCCTCCTCCTCCTCCTCCTCCTCCTCCTCCTCGGCACCCTCCTCCTCCTCGGCACCCTCCTCCGCCACGACTTCCTCCGCCATCTTCGTCACCATCCTCACGAACGTGTACGTCCCCTCCATCGTCCCGCACGGCGTACGCATCGGACACGCGCTCGCGTATTCGAACGTCTGACCCGGGAGTTGAAAGGCGTCAGAAGCGGAGTTGAAAGGCGTCGATGGCGGGGATTGAAACCGAGGGATGGGCGGAGAGATGCGCCGGCAAAAGTCCTTGAGGATCGGCGTTCACCACGCCAACTCGGTCGTATGGGAACCAGTGTATAGAACGCACCTGACCCGGGAGCAACACCGGCTGCTCGCCGATGACGCCGGGGCCCTTCACCTCGTCCACGTGCCCGTCGTCGTCCTTGATGATCCAGTGGCGGTCGCGCAGCTGCACGATCTCGCTCGACGTGTTGGTTATCCGCACCGAGTACGCGAAGAAGTACTGGTTCGAGGACGGGTCGGAGCGCGACGCGACGTACTGCGAGTGCACGCGGACGTTGACGCCCTCGGTGGTCTCGTCGCTCTCGCACGGCACTGGGGGTTTCCGTCGCGGCGGTTTCGGCGCGGGCGGCGGCGTCAGCGCCGCGATCTCGTCCCTGTGCTTCGCCGCGTCCTCGTAGCGCTCTTCCTCGATCGCGGCGTTCATCTTGAGCGTCGCGACGAACAGCGGGTCGGCGTTCTGGAGCTCGGTCAGCTCGTCGCGGAGCTTCGACGCGGTCTCGAAATCCTCCGCGGCGACCGCGGCGTCCATGCGCTCTCGCACGTCGTTCCGCGCCTCGAGCGAGATCTGAAGTTTCGCGCGCGCCTCCACGTTCGCGGCCTCGTCGTCGGGCGACGGCGCCGCCGGGGAGGAGGAGGAGAAGGAGGAGGAGGAGGGATCGCCCGGCGCCTTGGACGACTTGGACGACGCCTTCTTCGCGTCGCTCTTTGGGTTTTCCGGGTTGTCCGCGGGCAATCCCGAGGGGGACACCGCGCGCGTCTTGACGCGCGCGCCGCGCCGCGTCGTCGCGCCGCGGCGCGAGCGGTCCGCGGCGACGCGGCCGCGCGTCGCGGGGGTGACCCACCGTGCGACGGCGACGGTGGTCATCGTCGGTCGTCGCGGGAGGGGGCGCGCGTGATGCAATGCCCCCACGGCCGCGTCGAAAAGCGCGCACTCGTCGCATTCTGTTTCGTGGCTCGAACGAGATTAAAAGTGTTTCACCCATCCATCGGTTTCAACACTTGATCGCGTCCCATTTCAACTGACCGATGAACTTTTTTTGGTCCTGAATCGCTCCGAGATTCGGTTGGCAATCTGCCTCGTCAGCTCTGCCGCTGCCGAACCGCGCGCGCTCGGAAGGCGCATTGCGCTCGGCGCGGTCTCTCGCGTCCGCGCGCCCCCGACGGGATGACGTCCATCGCGACCTCGCGCGTCGTCGCGCCGGTCGGTCGCGGCCGCGTCGGCGACCGCGCGCGGCGCGCGCGCGCGCCGCGCGCGGCCGTCGCGAACGCCGCGCGCGGCCGAGACGCGGCGGCAGCCGCGACGACGACGTTTTCGTCGTCGTCGTCGTCGTCCGCGATCATCGCCGTCCGCGGCGACGTCGCGACGAGCGCCGTGAACCGCCGCGAGGCGACCCTCGCGACCGCGGCGACGATGGCCGCCCTCTTCGCTCCCGAGCCCGCGGTGCGCGCGCTTTCGACGCCATCGCGTCTCGACCCCGCGGCGTCGTCCCGCGCGCGCGTCGCGTCGCGTCGACACAGAGACCGCAGCGCATCTCAGCTGACAAAAACAATCCAAAATAATGTATTCACCCCGCTCCCTTCTCCCTCCTCTTCGCAGCTCGCGACCCCCCCGCGCCAGACTATGCAAGTCCCGGAGTCGGACTACAAGCCCATCCCCGGCACGAACCCGCCGATCATGTACGCGGACGTCAAGGGCGGGAGCGGATCGGAGGGCGGCGTCAAGCCCGGTCAGGCGCGTCCCATCTCACGCCGGTTCCCATCCGACCGCGTAGGCGTGGTGAACGCCGATCCTTTAGGCCTTTTGCCGGCGTGTCTCTCCGCCCAGCTCTCGATGGTTTCAATCCCCGACCTCGACGCCTTTCAACTCCGCTTCTGACGCCTTTCAACTCCCCCCCGATATCATCGCTCGCATGGAACGGCCCGGTCAGCGCGTCGCCGTCCACTTCGACGTCAAGTTTCGAAGGCTCACCATCGCGACGTCGCGGCAGGGCGCGGGCGTCACGGGGGGCACGCCGTACGGGTTCACGGTCGGCACGCCCGCGGGGACACCGGGCGGGCCGTTCATCAAAGCCCTGAACGAGGGGATCAAGGGCATGGGCCCGGGGCAGTTTCGGAGGCTCATAGTGCCGCCCGAGTACGCGTACGGGAACCAGCAGGTGCGTTCTGTACAAACGTTTTTCACCCACCGCTCGGTTTCAACATTTAAACGCATGGGTCCCTTTCAACTGACCGGTGAACCGTTTTTGTATGGAACGACCCTGTCATCAGGTGCAAGAGATTCCCCCGAACGCGACGCTGACTATCGACTTGGAGCTTCTCAGCATCGCCGCGAGGGCGTGAGCGAGCGAGGCGCGCGAGGGAGGAGGAGGGAACGCGCGGCGCGACGCGCGCGCTCGTGTGATATGATACGTTATGATGAGGTTAAGATCACCGTACTGTACGTATGTCGTCAGTCAATGCGTTTCTTTTCATTCTCAAGTTCAGCTACGCCTTTCTCTTCATAGCTAGAAGGGTCTCGTCAGAATTGGTTGCCTAAGACGCGCGCTCGCTCTGGCGATCGCGCGCGTCTGATAATCATCTCCGTCTACAGGGGCCCGCCCGTCCGTCGTCGCCAGCCGTGGGCCAGTCCCCCTATCTCCTCTCTTCTCTTCCGTCTCTCCTCTCCTCTCTATCATTTTCATTTCAAACAATCATGCATTTTCGCCAGAATTCATTCGCTCCGCCCGCCCGGCCGCCTCACTTCTTCCCGCCCGCCGCCCTCGTGACGATGTCGTTCACGAAGGCGTCCGAGAACTTCTTATCCCGCGTGAAATCGCGCATGTGCAGGATCGGCACGCACCCGCGCGCGGCGACGGACTTCTCCCCTTCTTTGGCGGCGGCGTACTTTTTCGGCTCCATCGGCGCGAGCGTCGCGGCGCCCCCCTCCGTCCCCACGCGCGCGCACACTCGCATCAGCGCGTCCAGGGAGTTCATCTTCATGTACGGGCACGACGCGCAGCCGCCCTCGCTGGAGCACCCCTCGCCGCCGGCGGGACCGGGGACGACGGCGAGCCCGCCGATGGACGGCGCTTGCGTCTCGCCCGTCGCGGTCACCGCGTCGGCGGAGACGGGGAAGACGATCTCGCACTCGACGTCCGGGACGCCGTCCGCCTTGGCCTTTTTCAGCCGCGCTTGCGCCGCGCGCACGATGGACGTGACCATACCGGTCTCGGTGCCCAGTACGAAAGATAAACGCTCGCCGTTGGGGTGTTTTCGCGCGATCGCGTCGTCCACGCGGTCGACGACGAAATCCAAGATGTTCTTCGTCGAGCCCACCACGCCCATGTCGCGCTCGCGCTTCGCCTCCATCGCGAGCTTGAACATCTCCCCGGGCACCTCGAAGTGCGCCGTCTGGTACGCGTCGCCGTAAAACTTCCGCACCGTGTCGCACACGTCCCCGCCGAACATGTGGTGCACCATGCACGTGCCGTCCTGGAAGTACCGCAGCCGCGGCAGCAGCGCTTTGATCGTCGCGCGCGAGTGCGCGGGATGCACCGCGGCTACCTCCTCATCCGTCCACGTCGACATCATGGTGAACAACTCCGCGAGGTTCCCGCCCATGTACGTGTCCGGGCCGTAGAAGATGTTCACGCCGGGAACCTGCGCGGCGGCCTGAAGCACCGTCTGCACGACGTTACTGGACGTGCACGTCACCGTGGGCACGATGGCGTCCGCGTTCGCTTTTGTGTCCAACGCGGTGTTGATGTAGATGACGTGCACCGCGTTCTCCACGCCGTCGGCGGCGGCGAGGTACTCGTAGTACGCGTCCGACTGCGCCGCCTCCGCCAGCGAGCACCCGATGTCCTCCGCGGCCATGCGGTACACCTTCGCGTCCGCGTGCCCGGCGTCGTCGAGGATCGCTCGGACGTTTTCCGACATGAAGTCGACGCCGAGGACGCAGACGGCGTCGCAGCCGGCTTCCACCATCTTAACCGCGGCGTCCGCCATGACGAGCGAATCGGAGATGAACACGTGTTCGTACTCTTTCGCGGCGGCCATCAGCACGCCTTGGACCTGCGGGTCCATGTAGAAGTGCGCGACGACGCCGATCTTTTTAGCCTTCAGCTCCTTCACGAGCGCCGCGACCGCCTCGGCGTCGGGTTCGAGGTAATTCGCCTGCGCCTCCGCGAACGGCCCTCGCGCTTCGATGCCGTCCGCGGTGACGAGCAGCGACGGGAACGGCATCGCGTCTCGCCCGTCCCTCAGCAGTCGCGTCTGTTTCTTCACCGACTCGAGCATGTTGCGAAACCCGTTGGCGCGAGACCGCGGCAGCGCGGAGGCGCCCAGACCGAGGTCCTTCACGACGTCGTCGTCCACGCCGAGGACGTCCTCGGGGGAGAGCCCGCCGAGGCCCGCCGCGAGGACGCCCGCGAACCCGGTCGTGATCTGCGCGTCGCTGTGTCCGCGGAGGAGGACTTTGCCGTCCGCGTCGAGCGAGACGTCGATCCACGCTTGCGACGTGCAGCCCATGACGCGGTTCGACGGCGCGCGGTCCGACTCCGGGAGCGCGGGGAGGTCGCCGCCGCGGGCGATGAGCGCCTTGAGCTTCTCGGAGACGTCCTTCTCCGCGGCGACGGCGCCGGCGACGGATCGTAGCTTTTCGTTCCCCAGATTATTCGCGGCGGATCGCTCCGTGGAGACGGCGCGGATCGCGCGATCGACGTTCCGCCGCGCGACGCGCTTGGCGACGACGCGCGCGCGGAGCCCCGCGATCGGGGCGGAGGACATCGCGCTCGAGGATTGCATGTCGGGTACCACGGGTGGCTCCGGGTGGGCGGCGCGCAGTGGGTGACGTCGGCACGTCGCCGCCGCTTTAAAACGAAAAAGCGAACTCGACGCCGCCACGTGTTTCATCCACCGCTCAGTTTCAACATTTGATCGCGCCCCCTTTCAACTGACCGGTAACCGGTGAACTTTTTTTGTAGGAACGCCTCAAAAAAACCCGATTACCCGAACCACGTCGTCGCGGCGCGGCGCACTTCGTCGGCCGTCGCCCGCGGCCGTCCGAAGATGGCGTCCTCGTTCGATGAGATCTTCTCCCGACCGCACCACGAGTTTGAATGGAAGGAGAACGTCACGCCGCTCGCGAGCGCGCGCGTCGTCGCGTGCGTCGTCGTCGCCTACGTCCTCGCCGCGATCTGGCTGAAGCGATCGATGCGCGGGCGCAAAATCAAATCGCTGTGGGTGATCCCTTCCGCGCACAACGCGATCTTATGCTTCTGGAGCCTCGCCATGTTCATCGGGACGGCGGTCGCGATGAAGAAAGAGCTGATCAAGCGTAAGGGCGACGCCGATTGGATGCTGTGCTTCGACCCGCGGACGTACAAGAGCGCCAAGGGGTCGCTGTTCTACTGGAGCTACGTCTATTACTTAAGCAAATTCTACGAGCTCCTGGACACCGCGCTCCTCGTCTTGAAAGGCCGCCCGCTGACGTTCCTGCACGTGTTTCACCACGCGCTCGTGCTCGTGATGACATACCTCTGGCTCTCGAGCGTGCAGAGCCTCCAGCACGTCGCGCTGTTGACGAACACCGCGATCCACGTCGTGATGTACGCCTACTACTTCCTCACGACGCTCGGGTGCGTTCTATTACCACACTGGTCCCCATACGACCGCGTTGGCGTGGTGAACGCCGATCCTTAAGGACTTCGCCCGGCGCATCTCTACGCCCACCCCTCGGTTTCAATCCCGACACACCTCGACGCCTTTCAACTCCACCCCTGACGCCTTTCAACTCCAACCCGATATCACCGCTCGTATAGATTTCGCCCGCGGTGGAAGGCGCTGCTCACCAGGGCGCAGATCGTTCAGTTCGTCTTCTCGTTCGCGTGCTCCGTGCCGTTCGTCAGGATGCATCGCGCGTCGAAGCGCGGGTGCCGCGGGTACGACGCGTGGTGCTTCAACGCGTTCTTCAACGCCGCGTTGCTCGCGTTGTTTATTCAATTTTCGAGAAGGACGTATCGTACTAATAATAAGGACGCCGCGGGGGGGAAGAAGACGCGCGCCGGGGGGGCGACGGGCGACGGGGGGCGGGGGGAGTGGGGCGCGATCGCGGCCGCGGCCGCGGCACCGACGGCGTCCGGGTCCGGGTCCTCCGCGAGGCGCCGGCGGTGACGCGAGGGATGTCGCGTTCGGCGGGCGGGGCGGTCAATATATGTAGTACCTTCGGTATGTTTCAATTTTTTAGGGATCGCGTCGCGCGTATCGTACGTATACGCGCCGTCGCTCGCTCGCGCCGTCCATCAGATCAGTCGACGTACATCTGCTTCTTCGTGACGTCTCGGATGTCCTTGCTGTACTCCGCGTTCCGCGTGAACGGGTTCCCGTGCGCTCCCGTCCAGTCCCTCGTCCCGAAAAAGTTATCGTTTGGGTACGCGCCCTTCTCGTGCTTTTGCGCGTAGATGGAGTGCGGCAACGACGGCACGTACGCGTGCCCGCCGCCCCCCGGCGCGCGCTTCGATCGAATCGCGTCGATCTGCGACTTGTCGCAGTACCCCGCCTCCGCGCGGAAGTCGTTATCGCACGCCTCCGGCGGTATCGGCGTCATGTCCTGCGTGTACATCACGCGCGCGCCGATCTTCGCGCCCGCGAGATCGTGCTCCACGAAGCTCGCGGCGCACGTCGTCGCCTCGAACGCGGCGTTGAAGTCGTGCGTCTTCGTCTCCGGCGCGTCCTCCTCCGCGTACGTCCGCGCGGCCTCCTCCTCCATCGCGGCGAGCGCCGCGGCGGTCCTCGCGCCGTGGTGGCCCGTCGTCTGAGGGCCGTTCCATACAAGCGATGATGTCGGGGTGGAGTTCAAAGGCGTCAGATGGGAGTTGAAAGGCGTCGCGGTGTGTCGGGATTGAAAGCGAGGGGTGGGCGGAGAGAAAGGACGGCAAAAGTCCTCAAGGATCGGCGTTCACCACGCCGACGCGGTCGTATGGGGACCAGTGTATCGAACGCGCCTGGACGTACGAGCGCAATTTTTCGTCGCGCGCCGAGGGCGGTTGGAACTGCCGCCGCGAGCTCGCGCGCCAGTCCGCGCTCTCCAGGCGGGCGGAGTGCGCGACGACGCGCGGGTGCGTCTCGAACGGCGCGCGCGTCGCGGTCTTCGCGTACACGGAGTCGTCCGTCGGGTCGTCCTTCGGGACCCATCCCTGGCGACAAGTGGGGAGGAGGACGGAGGGAGGAGGGATTGAATTATTTATCGGAAGAACTCTATTTTTCAACGAATGCGTTGGGACCCCTCCTGTCGCGGACGACGACCGACGCGACGCCGACGAGACGCGAGCGCGAGCGCGATCGAACCGCGCCGCACCTCGTATCGAAATATCCCCGTGTCCGCCTCGAGCGCGCGCTCCTCGACCCAGTTCCCCACGAGCGTCCCGCGGAGCGCGTTCTTGTTGTACCCGGCGTGCGGGTTGCCGTCGCGAACCATCGCTGGTGGTGCCCCTCTTCAGTTCCTCTTCTAATCTAAAACGAGCGGCGACGACGACGACGACGGCGACGCGCGAGGTTCGCTTCGCGCGCGACGCCGCCCCCTCGGTCGCGGTCGCGACGCGCGCTCGAGCGCGGCGGCGGAGGCGAAGGCGGACGGTGGACGAGCGCGAGCGCGAGGCGTGGGGCGCCCGGCGCGACTGCCGGGGAAGTCGCGACGGAAGTGGACGAAATAGTCGAGGACTCGAGGTCGAGTTCTTTACAAAAGTTTTTCACCCACCGCTCGGTTTCAACATTTGATCGTGTCTCCTTTCAACTGACCGGTGAACTATTTTTGTATGGAAGGCCCTCAGGCATTCTACGATCAACTGAACCGCGCGCTATCAAAATTTTTATTTCTCTCCGCCGCCCGTCGGTGGGGCTTTCCACCACGCCGCCGCCGCCGCGGGCTTCTCCTCCTCCCCCTCCTCCGAGACTTTCGCATCCTCCCCACCCCCGCCCTTCACGCCGCCGACGCCCGCCGTCCCGCCGCCGCCGCCCGCCGTCCCGCCGCCGCCGCCCGGCGCCGCCGCCGAAAGATCTCTCCTCCGCGCCTCCGCCGCCAGACGCGCCGACTTTTTCAAATCCCACCGCCGCGCCCGCCGCTCTGACTTCGCCGTCCCGGGCTCCAGCACCGGGCCCTCGACGACGACGTTCTGGATGGTCTCGCGGACCGTCAGGATCTTGAACGGCAACAAAACGCCCACCGGCGGGACGTTTTTTCCCTCGTAGACGCGAACGCTCTGCTGCGGAAGAAACGCGACGTGGCCTGCGCGCGCGAAGCGACGACGTCGGGGCGGAGTTGAAAGGCGTCACGGACGGAGTTGAAAGGCGTCATAGGGTCGGGGATTGAAACCAGCGAGGGACCCTGCGCGGAGAGTGACGACCGCCGGGAAGGAAAGTCCTTAAGGAATGAAGTTCACAACGCGAACGGAGTCGTATGGGGACCAGTGCGAGGAATACGCACCCGCGATGCCGACGGCGTACCCGCCGCCGACGGCGTTCAACACGCGTCCGCGCACGATCCCGCCGCGCTGATACGCCCTCCGAATCTCCTCCCACACGTGCGCGTCGCGCTCCGCCTTGACGCGCTCGCGGTTGCTCAGCTCGAGCTCGCCCATGGGGTTCTCGATGGCGCGCACCATGAGGTGGAGCTTGGGGTCGTTCCATACAAGCGAACGTCGGGGTGGAGTTCAAAGGCGTCAGGTGGAGTTGAAAGGCGCCGATGGCGGGGATTGAAAGCGAGGGACCCTGGGCGGAGAGAGACGCCGGGAAAAGTCCTTAAGGATCGGCGTCCACCACGCGAACGCGGTCGTATGGGAACCAGTGTATAGAACGCGCCTTAGAGCCGACGGATGGTAGGGGCTCCGCCGCGAGCTTCGTCAAACCGCGCTGGAGCTCCCTCGCGTGGAAGCTCACGTCGCTGTGGACGTCGCGATGGACGGACGGGGGAAGGGGGGTGGTGGCGTGAGATGGGGTTGGCTGGCGCGGGATCGGATCGGCGGCGAGCGAGAGAGGCGAGTCCTTAAGGATCGGCGTCCACCACGCGAACGCGGTCGTATGGGGACCAGTGTATAGAACGAGCGAACGATCGAACGATCGATCGTTCGAGCGGATTTATTTAGGTTTTCTTCTCGGCGTTCTCGGTCGTCGCGTCGCGCGCGACGGCGGCGGTCGGCGGCGGCGCGTCGCGTGAAGGCGAAGGGAGGCGCGCGCGACGCGCGAGGAGAGCCCCCGGCGAGCTCATCCGACGCGCCTCTTGTGCCCGGTGCTGACGTGGAAGAAGTCGTTCTCGTCCTTCCGCGCGACGCGCCCGACGACAACCTTCCGTCCGAGGCGAGGGAAGCCGACGTTCCATCGCCGCAGCGCCTGCCGCGCGGCGCCGTGGACGGCGTTGTACGTCAGGTTCGCGAAGGTCTTCGCCTTCCCCATGGCGCCCGCGCGCGCGGCGTCGTCGTCGTCCGCCTCGGATCGTCGGCGCGTCCTCTCGCGCCGAACCGATCTGAGGAGGCGCGCGGTGGGATCGAGCTTCTCTGCTTACGTTCGACGTCAGCTATCAGCGTCGTCGTCGTCGTCGTTTCGACGACGCGTCGCCAACGCGCGATTTCATTCATTTCATTCCGCGCGCCGCACGTCGGTCATCACGATGCACGCCGCGCGCGCGGCGTCGTCCGCGCTCGCGCGCGCGGCGTCGTCGGTCGGCGCGAGGACGCGCGGGGACGCGGCCCGCGTCCGGTCGTCGCGCGACGCGTCCACGTCGGCGCGCGTCGCGCGAGGGAGGGCACATCACTCTCCCCTCTCGCTCTCGTCGTCGCGGCGCGCCTCGTCGTCGTCCTCCTCCTCCTCGTCCTTCGTCCCCCGCGCGGCGCGGAAGAAGAAGGACGCGCCGCCGCCGCCGCCGGTCGCGAGCGCGGACGACGACTGGCCGGACGCGGACAAGTGGAACAACTCGCACCCGTCGTACATGCAGCATCAGGGCACGTCGATGGACGGCGACGACGACGACGACGACGACGCGTTTTGCGACAGCTTCGAGGACGATTCTTCATCCTCCGCCGCCGCCGTCGCGCGACGATCGGACGTCGCGCTCGACGAGGTCGTCGGCGCGGCCGCGAACGCGCGCGCGAAGCGCGGCGCCGTCGCGCTCGCGGAGGAGGAGAAAGCGGACGCGGCGGACGCGGCGGACGGCGAAGGAGGAGGATCGAGAACGAGCGGGGGGGCGTCTTCGGGGAATAAGGTGCGTTCTATACACTGGTCCCCATACGACCGCGTTCGCGTGGTGAACGCCGATCCTTAAGGACTTTGCCCGTCGCATCTCTCCGCCCACCCCACGCTTTCAATCCCCGCCCTCGGCGCCTTTCAACTCCAACTGACGCCTTTCAACTCCACCCCGACGTTCGCTTGTATAGAACGGCCCTAAAAAGACGACGACGACGAGGAAAAAACGCGCCGCCGCCGCAGCTGCAGCCGCCGCCGCGCGAACGAAGGACCCTACCACGCTCATCGACGGCGCGCGCGACTCCAGGTACGAGTGGAGGAGCAAAACGGGCGACCCGACGTGGGAGAAGATCCGCGCGACCGCGAGGCTGGACGCGGAGTCGGAGCCGCTCCTGTCGTCGTACATGTACATGACGGTTTTGTCGCACGAGACTTTGGAGCAGGCGCTGTCCTTCGTCCTCGTGAGTGCTATGCCGTGCCCACACGATATCCTCTTCGCGTTTTGAACGTCGTTCGTTTCTCGAGGACTTTGGACTTTCTCTGCCTCGCTTTAAACGCAACGCTACGCTCGACCACTGACCGTTATTTACTTTTTCCTCCCTCCGTCGCGTCGCGTCGCGTCGCGTCGCAGGCGAATCGACTCGCGGACTCGACGTTGCTCACGACGCAGCTGATGGAAATCTTCAACAGCGTCCTCTTCGCGGACGACAAGGAGGGCGTCTTCGTGCGCGCCGCGATCCGGCGCGACATCGAGGCGGTGAACGAGCGCGACCCCGCGTGCGAGAGCTACGTCCACGCGCTGCTCTACCTCAAGGGGTTCCACGCCCTCGAGGCGCACCGCATTCAGCACACGCTGTGGAACCGCGGCCAAAAGTTGCTGGCTCTGACGCTGCAGGCGAGGATATCCACGGTGTTCGCGCTCGACCTGCACCCCGCGGCGAGGCTGGGGAAGGGCATCCTGATCGATCACGGCACCGGGGTGGTGATCGGCGAGACCGCGGTCGTGGGCGACAACGTGTCGATCCTGCAGGGCGTTACGTTGGGAGGCACCGGGAAGGAGGCGGGCGACCGGCATCCGAAGGCGCGCGATTCGATTCGATTTTTGACACCGCGTGCTTCTCTCCCCGTCGCCCTCTGTCGTTCTCCAACGAAACAACGTCCACGTCATCAAATAACTAACCAATAACACCACTTCAAAATGCCACGTCGCCCACCAATCAAACGACTTTCATCAGATCGGAAAGGGCGTCCTCATCGGCGCGCACAGCACGGTCCTCGGTAACATCGTCGTCGGCAAGGGCGCGATGATCGCCGCGGGGAGTCTGGTGCTGAAGCCCGTTGCCGACCACATCATGGTCGCGGGGTCGCCCGCGAAGCCGGTCGGGATGGCGAGGACGCGCGCGCCCGCGCTCGCGATGGCGCAGGAGCTTCGAGAGACGCCGACGCCGCCGACGTTTTGCGACGACCTGGAGGTGCGTTCTATACACTGGTCCCCATACGACCGCGTTGGCGTAGTGAACGCCGATCCTTAAGGACTTTGCCCGGCGTTTTTCTCCGCCCACCCCTCGCTTTCAATCCCCGCCCTCGGCGCCTTTCAACTCCAACTGACGCCTTTCAACTCCACCCCGACGTTCGCTCGTATGGAACGACCTGGAGGACGCGATCCGCGCGCAGGCGAAGAAGAAAGCGAAGGAGAAGAGCACGCGGGTGTCCATCTTCGAGGCGGACGACGCGGGGTGTTTGGTCGAGAGCGTTCGAGTGGACGACGTTCGAGGGTGCGTCGCGGGCGAGGAGGCCGCGGGGGAGGGGGAGGAGGTGGAGGAGGAGACGTCTGCGCCGCCGTGGTCGCGACCGCGAGCGGAGGACGACGGTGCGTCGATGCCGAGCGGCGGGCGCGCGGGGCGGACGCGACCGGGGGGCGTGTTCGCGGACGACATGCCGGACGACGAGTGGTTCAGCATCTGAGAGAGAGAGGGGGTGGCGCGCGATGAGGTCGCGGCGCGGTGAGGTCGCCGCGAGGTGGTAAGTTATTTTAACGAAAAAAGCAAAAGCGCGGAATTGCGACCGACCGCGAGATCCGGCCGTACGAGTACGCGTACGCGCCGTCGTGACTGTTTCTCCGTACACGATCCGCGAGGCGACGACGTCTACGTCTTATCCACCACGAAATCTCGTCGCGGCGCCGATAAAGCGTGCGCCGTTCGTCGCGGACGCGCGCATCCCTCCCCTCGCGGCGCCGCGCTGCCCGACGCACGTCGCGCGCGCATCTCGCATCGAGGCACACAGAGGTCGTCTCGACACGCGCACCACCATGGCGGGCGTCGCGACCGCCGTAGCAGCGCGATCGAGCGCGGTCGCGACGGCGCGAGCGCGCGTCGTCCGCGCGAGATTCGCGCGAGAAGACGTCGGCGTCGCGCGGCGGCGTCGATCGCCCGACCTCCCCGGCGCCACCCCCTCGCGCGTCCCTCGCCGTCGCGCGCGCGTCCGCGTCCGCGTGCGCGACGCCGACCTCTCCGCGAAGAGCCCGTCCTCCTCGCTCGACACCGAGTTCGACGTCCCGAACGCCGACGACGCGTCGGACCCGGACGCGCCGGGTAAGTACGACTCGTCGTCGCTGCCGGCGTCGTTTTGCATCATCGAGGGCGGGCAGAACCAAGTCCGCGACTTCGCGGACATGATCCCGTCGGAGCTGATGAACAACATCGAGTCGCGGAAGCAGAGGGTGTTCATCATGCTGGAGGAGGTGCGGCGGCTGCGCGTGCAGCTGCAGCTGCGGACGAGAGACGCGGAGGAGCCGCCGCCGCCGCCGCGCGAGTACGAATCCGTCGTCCCGGGCTTTCCGCGCATCACGGAGAACAACTACAACGACTACTACATCTACTGGTCCGCGGTCGTGATCGGGTTTCTGATCTTCGGCGGGCTCATCGCGCCGCTCGCGGAGGTGAAGCTGGGGATGGGCGGGACGAGCTACCTGGAGTTCATCGAGTTCGTGGGCTTACCGCGGCAACTCGCGGAGATCGACCCCATCGTCGCGTCCTTCACCGGCGGCGCCGTCGGCGCCATCAGGCGCGTTCTATACACTGGTCCCCATACGACCGCGTTCGCGTGGTGAACGCCGATCCTTAAGGACTTTTGCCGTCGTGTCTCTCCGCCCATCCCTCGCTTTCAATCCCCGCCCTCGACGCCTTTCAACTCCAACTGACGCCTTTGAACTCCACCCCGACATCGCTTTGTATGGAATCGCCCTCAGCGCCTTCTTCGCGATCGAGATTCAAAACTTTAAGGAGCAGGAGCGGAAGCTGTGCATGTACTGCAAGGGGACGGGGTACCTCACGTGTGCGGAGTGTTCGACCAGCGCGAGCCCGGGGCGTCTGGTCGACCCCTCGAGCGGGAGTAAGTGTTACTGCGGCGTGTGCATGGGCACGGCGAAGGTGATGTGCACGAGTTGTCTGTGCACGGGACGGGGGATGGTGACGGAGCACGACCCGCGGATCGATCCGTTCGATTGATGATATGATTTGATATTGATATCGAGTGGCTAATTTGGGCGGGTTGGGGGCGGAGTGTATGGGTCGGGGGCGTAGCGTGACGACGAGAGAGAAGGACGCTTAGGCGCGGGCGCGATGACAAAAAGGGCGTTCGTTCTTTCTTTTTGGTTCTCTCGTCTCCGTCGTTCAGTCGACGCGCTCGCGCTTCTTCGTGTATCGGTTCGTTCCTGGGGGGTTGCACTCCGGACACCCGGTGGGTCTGACGCTCTTCGTGCGGTCGGCCACCCTCGTGCGCCACTCGTGCGAGCACCTCCCGCACTTCCACAGCGCCCTGTAGTGCGACGCATACGTCACCGCCGTCGGCGGCTTGTCCTTATCGACGTACTCGCGCGACAGTTTCTTGCCGAGCTCGCCTTTCTTCTCGCACCACGCGAGGAAGTTCTTCGTCTTGCTCGCCGGCGCATTATGCGCGCACTTCGGACACCCTTTGGGTCTTTCGCTCTTCGTGCGGCTGTTCATCTCCGCCCGCCACACGTGCTTGCACTTCAAACACTTCCACTTCGCCTTGTAGTTCGACGCTTTCGTCAGCTCCGTCGGCAGCTCCTCGCGGAACTCGTTGGCGAGCCTCTCGCCGCGCTTCCCGTTCTCCGCGCACCACTCGAGGAACGGCTTGCCCTTAGGTCCGGTCCGCATGATCGCCGTGCGAGACGCGGCGTGGCGGCGCGCGAGAGGAAGTGAGAGGCGACGAAAAGCCACGACACCTTCACAAAAGCAAAACTTCACGTCGTCGTCCCTTCCGAGGGAGCGCCTAAAACGTCGCGTCCTCGCCGTCGCGTCGCCACACGTTCATGAGCGGCCCCGGCTCGCGAGTCACCGGAAGCGGCGGCGCGAGCGCGATCTCGAGCAGGCTTCGATCGGCGCAGACCCGCTGCGCGGTCCAGGTCAGCCCTCCGTCGTCCCGCTCCACCATCCGTCCCCGGCGCGCGTCGCGCCACGTCGAATCGTTCGATTCATTTCATTCATTCGTCCGTCCGTCGAACGCTCCCCTGACGCCATCCCCCCCTCCCTCCATCCCTCCATTCCCCCCCTCCCTCGCGCTCGCAGATCGCCGCGTACGGCGCGTGCGTCCAAAAATCCATGCCCGACGTGACCAAAGGAGCGTGCCAGAAGGAAGCGGAAGCGCTCAAGACGTGCGTGTTCGCCGCGGCTAAAAAGTAGATTTAATTCCATCGATCGATCGATCGATCGTTCGTTCGACGGGGGTGAGGCGCGTTCTATACACTGGTTCCCATACGACCGCGTTCGCGTGGTGAACGTCGATCCTTAAGGACTTTTCCCGGCGTGTCTCTCCGCCCAGGGTCCCTCGCGTTCAATCCCCGCCCGCGACGCCTTTCAACTCCATCTGACGCCTTTCAACTCCACCCCGACGTCGCTTCGTATGGAACGACCCTGAGATCGTCGTGGAGGGCGTCGTGACACGTTCGACGATGACCTCGAAGCCGAGGCTGCTGACGTGCTACGTCTGCGCGCGCGAGTACGGCACCAAGTCGATCGCGATCCACATCCCGCAGTGCCGCCGAACGTTCGAAGCGAGAGAGGCGCTGAAGCGCGACGCGAGAGACCGCCGGCGATGCCCGGATCCGCCGCCGGGATACATGGATCTCATCGACGCGATCGGCGCGTCGCGGTCGCTCGGCGAGACGCTCGCGGCGGCGTCGCTGACGCCGCCGTCGCCCGGGTCGCTGTCCACGCGCGCCAAGGGGAGCCTCGTCGTGGACGCGATCAACGACGCGGCGTACAGGAGGTGGAGCGACGAGGTGCTGAGGAAGTGCGAGCGGTGCGGTCGGAGTTTTAATCCGGACGCGTATACGCGTCACGCGGCGCGTTGCGCCGGGAAGGGGCTGTCCCCGGCGCGGCGGTCCGCGCGCGCGGCGGCGTCGCGCGGCGGGAAAGTGGTGGACGTGGGGACGAAGGTCGCGGCGAAGCCGCGCTCGCCGGCGAAGGCGCCGCGCGCTCGGACGATCGCGTTCGACGACGACGACGACGACGACGAAGTCTGTGGGGATTCCGGGGACGACGCCGGGGACGACGCCGGGGACGACTCGGCGCGCTGCGCCTCGGACGAGGACGCGCCGCACGGCCGCCCCGTTCTCTCCGGCGTCGCGCTCGACACCACCCACGCGCCGTCGCTCGGCGCGGTCAGGGTGTACGAGAACGAGGACTGGTACCTCGCGCGCGTGAGCGTCCCGGACTGCGACGACGAGCGGTTCGTCGTCGAAATCTCAAACGGCGACCGCGGCGACCGCGCGGAGGTGCGTTCTATACACTGGTTCCCATACGACCGCGTTCGCGTGGTGAACGTCGATCCTTAAGGACTTTTCCCGGCGCATCTCTCCGCCCACCCCTCGCGTTCAATCCCCGCCCGCGACGCCTTTCAACTCCATCTGACGCCTTTCAACTCCACCCCGACGTCGCTTCGTATGGAACGACCCTGAGATCGTCGTGGAGGGCGTCGTGACCGGCGCCGCGGACGGCGCCGTCGAGCGCGCGGTGCCGGTGTCCATCTCGAACCCGGGGGTGTGCGTCGACTCGTACTTCACCCCCGTGCTCGGTCCGGGGACGTACCTGCCCGAGCTGCCGAACCCGGGGCGGTGGTCGCGGAAGTTCGCGCTGCCGGGTCCGGTGGTTTTGGAGCTTCGCGACGTCGACGGTCGGCTGCCCCCGGGTGAGACGCGGACGCACTACAAGATCGTGCATCAGCAGTCGCGGACGCTGGAGCTGTACTTTTGGAAGGAGAAGCCGAGCGACGTGCTCTCGCCGGTGCGGTCCCCGGGCGTCGACCGAGGCTTCTTCGCGTGACGGCGTCGCGTATCTATCTATCTTATATCTATCCGCCTAGTCGCTACGTTCTCTCATCAGTAGGCGCGTTCTATACACTGGTCCCCATACGACCCCGTCGCCGTGGTGAACGCCGTTCCTTAAGGACTTTTCCCGTCGTTTCTCTCCGCCCAGGGTCCCTCGCGTTCAATCCCCGCCCTCGGCGCCTTTCAACTCCACCTAACGCCTTTGAACTCCACCCCGATATCATCGTTCGTATAGAACGCGCCTCAGATCGTTCAGCCGCACGCGCTCTCCGACTCCGTCGTCCGTTTGCGTCTCTTAGCCTCGCGCCTGCCCTTCCTCCGCGCCTTCGCGTCGTCCTCCGCCGCGTGCCGTCGGTCCATCGCGTCGCGGAGCTTCTCCACCTGCGCCTCCGTGCCGTGGATCGGGAGCGAGTGCGCCGGGTCGAAGGGCACCTCGCACGCCGGGCACGTCGGCGGCGTCGGCGGCGATTCTGATTCTCCTCCTCCTCCTCCTCCTCCCCCCACCGCCGCCGCCTTCGCCGCCTCTCTCGCCGCCTTCTCCGACACCACGTGCCCGCACGGCCGCAGCGCGACGAACGCGACCGCCGAGCGCCCGCACCGCGCGCCCGTCGCCGGGCACTCAAACTCGGGCGTCTCCTCCGTCGCGTCCGCGGCTCTCGCGAGGCGCACCTCGAAAAAGTCCGAGCGCGCGCGGAGATGCGACGCGTCGCCGATCGCGCCCGAGCTGTTGAGCCGGTTCGCGTACGCGTACGTCGCCTCCTCGGACGTGAACACGCCGTGCCTCGTCAAAACGTGCGTCAGCGCGGTCTCGCGGTCGTACAGCCTCCCGAGCGCGCACGCGACGACGCCGCGCGCGGGAGACAGCGGCGCGCCAGAGAGCGCGCAAACGCGCCATCGCGTCTCGCGGACGACCGACGGCGGCAGCGCGCGCGAGGCGCCGTGCCGCCGATGCGAGCTGAGCTGCCCGCCGCGCGTGGACGTGGACGCGTCCGCCTGCGCGAGGTCCCACGACGCGCCGCGGAGGACGTCCGTGCGCGAGATGACCGTCCCGCCGTCCAGACCCATCGGATCGTCTTCGCGCCGCGCCGCGCCGCGCGCGCTTCGGTGTGTCACACGTAGTGCCGCAGCCGCACCGCAGATTAGTTGGGAGTTTCGTCGCGGTAGACGAGTCGCGCTCAGGGAAATTGCTCGTATAAAGTACACGTACGTACGAGAAGACGACGAACCGCGGTTCGGGCGGGTTCGGACGAAGTCGAACGATGTTTCGGGGACGCCACTCCGCGCCCGCGCGTCGCGACCGCAGACCGAGCGAGATGGCGCGTTCCTCACGCGGATACGGCGTCCTGAACGGCCACGGCGCGACGCGCTCGCGGGGGATCTCCTCGCCGTGCTGCGGGCGGCGCATTCGCGCGACGCTCGGCGCGTGTCACGCGATCCTAGGATCTGTCATCTGCCTCGCCGCGGGCGTGCTACCGACGCACTGGAACACGTACCTGGGGCACTTGGGGCCCGCGGCGGTGATGTACATCTTCAGCGAGCTCGAGCGGTACCCGGGTGCGTCGCGTCGCGTCGACGCGCGCGTCGCGGAGGCGCGCGGCGCGGCGTCGAATCGAATCCCCGGTCGACTCGTCCGAGAGTAACCGACGACTTCTTTCGGTCGGTTAAAATTCGGTTTTGGTTGCGGCAATGCAACGGGCCTACGTCACGTCCTTCCCCCGGCCGGCCGGCCGTCGTCCCCGTCCCCGTCCCCGCTGACGCCGAACGATTCCATCCCCAGGCCCGAACACGGTCGTCGCGCAAGGCTGGGTCGCCATCCTCGGCGGCGGCTTCTACGTCCTCTACGACTTGTTGTTTTCTAAGTGCCACCTCGACTTCGCGTGCACGTCGCTTCGCGAGCAACAGCACGTCGCCGTCAACGTCTTGTTCATCGCCATCGGGGTCGACGTCGTCGTTCACCGGTCGAAGTTCACCCTGTCGCTGATGGGGATCGGGTTCGGGATATTCGTGCTGTTGCACGAGCAGCCGAACCGGTTAGGCGTCGTCGCGCACGCGTGCGCGGGCGTCATGCTCGCGGTGTTCGCCGCCGCGAGGATGTTCGGACAGTTCGACGTCGCATCCAAGTCGCTGTACTACGCGTCGTACTTTTTCTTCTACTCTCAGAACGGCTTCGTCGAGATGTACTACGGCAAGGTCAACGACAGCGCGTACGTGCTGTTCGTGCTCGCGCTCGCGGTCTCGATGAACACGGTCGTCGAGGCGTTGGATTTCGCGTTCAGTGCCGACGACGCCGCGGAGTTCGAGATAATCAAGCTCACGGACGACTTCGACGACGACGGAGGGACGCGCGCGCCGGCGGAGTGACTACTGTAGCTCATCGAGTTGCCGAGTTGTTTTGTTTTGAAGTACACGCACTGTGCACACGTGTACTCGTCGACCCCACTATCCCTTCCAGGTACCCTACCTACGCATCCCCGCGCACGGCGCCGAGGTCGTGAAGCGCGTACAGATCCCCGCGTCGCTGCGTCGCCAGCGGCATGTTCCGCCGCCGCCGCGTCACCTCTCCGAGATCCAAGTCCGCGAAGACGATCCCCGGGCGCTCGTCCGTCGTCGCGAGCACCTCCGCGAACGGCCCGACCGCGGTGCTGTGCCCCCAGGCTTGGTACCCCTCCCCCGTGGTGTTCCTCGCGGGCGAGCACGTCAGGACGAAGCACTGAGGGCCATTCCATACAAAGCCATGTCGGGGTGGAGTTCATAGGCGTCAGTTGGAGTTCAAAGGCGTCGAGGGCGGGGATTGAACGCATTGGATGGGCGGAGAGAGACGACAGCGAAAGTCCTTAAGGATCGGCGTTCACCACGCCAACGCGGTCGTATGGGGACCAGTGTATAGAACGCGCCTGATTGTCGACGGCGCGCGCGCGTTGCAGGAGTTCCCAGTGATGCGGTCCCGTGACGGTGTTGAACGCGCCAGGGTAGATCAGGACTGTCGGCGTAGTGTCGGTCGGTCGGTGAGAAGATGGGGTCGGTCGCGCGGCGGAGGCGCGGGAGGGACCGAACGAACTCGAAACCGAGCGGTTTGACCGCGAAACCGAATGAGCTCATCAAGTCGTAAACAGACGCACCGTCGGCGCCTCGATTCGCCATCGCGGCTGCCATCTCTCCGAACCGCACGTCGAAGCATATCCCCACCCCCACCCTCCCGACCGCGGTGTCGACCACGGTGAGCCCCTCGCCCTCGGTCAACGTGTCGCTCTCCCTGAACGATATCTCCCCCGGGATGTCCACGTCGAACAGGTGCGTCTTTCGGTGTCGTGCGATCAGCCCCCGTTTTCCGTCGAAGACGCAGCAGGCGTTGTAGAGGACGTCCTCCTCGTCCGCGCCGCCGCCGCCGCCGACGCCGACGCCGCGCTCTGGGATGCTGCCGCCGACGAGGACGATGTCGTGCGCCGCCGCGGCCTCGGAGAGCATCGTAACCGACGGCGTCGGGTCGTTACTTTTTTCAGTAGTAGCCCTCTCCGCGCCGCTGGGCCAGTCCGCGATGGACGCGCCGATCGTCTCGGCGTGCGCGGGGAAGGATTCGTTCGCGTACGGGCAGTTCCTTAGGGTCGGGGCGGAGTCAGTCGAAAGGCGCGTCAGGGGTGGAGTCTTGGTGAAAGGCGTCGTGGGCGGGGGTTGAAACCGAGAGACGCCGGGAAGTCCTCGAGTCCTTAAGGAACGGCGTCCACCTCGCCGACGCGGTCGTATGGGGGACCAGTGTGATGTGATGATGATGAATGCACCGCACCACATCTCCGGGAGGACGACGAGCGCGGCGCCGCCCTCCGCGGCGTTTCGTATCGCCTCCCTCGCGCGCGCGATGTTCGCCACCTTGTCCGCGGTGGGACACGCGAGCTGGCAGAGCGCGACCTTGACGACGCGCGGCGCGGGCGTCGGCGTCGGCGTCGCGGCGTCGGACGCGGACGCCCCGGACGCCGACCACGGCGCGGGGACGCGCGCGAACGGGACGGGCGCGCCGGCGCCGGAGGAAGACGCCGCCGCCGCGGCGGCGGCGGCGGCCGTCGTCTTCGTCGCGCGCATCGTCGCGGTGGGACGCGCGGCGGTGAGGACGACCCTCGCGGCGGACATGGAGGGCGTCGACTGGTGACGAGACGACGACGGAAGGCGCTTTCTCTCTTGCGTCGCCCTGCCTGGGGCGCGTTTGGTTTTTGAAAGGAAGCTCGCGATCGCAAACCGCGATCAACATCCCGGGGTGAACGCGCCGACGTCGCCGATCGAACGCCAAACGACGGCCGTCGAGACGGCCGAGCGCGAGTAGTTTTCGCCGTAGTACGCGATACGTCTCCGTCGCCACTGCTGACTCAGTCTGCTTTCTCCGTCGCCACGAAAATCGGCACTGATTCCCGTCCCCATTCTCCGCCAATCAGAAACGCGCGCGGTGCCCTGCGAGGCGTTTCGGTGACTGACCGCGCGGCTCGACGCGTCGCGCGATCGCGCGCGAGGCGCGCGGCCGGCACAACCCACCGCACGCTCAACGCCATGTACGCCACGTCTCTCACCTCCAAGATCGCGGCGCCGGCTGCTCTCAAGCAGACGGTACGTCGTCGTCTCGCGCCCGGACCCGCGCGCGTCGCTCGATCGATCGATAAAGGCTTCTCGCAGCCGCGGGGCACGGAACCGCGGCGGACGGACACGACGGCGGATCCGCCGCGCGCGCTCTGACCCCCGCGCGTCCGGAGGCGTCGCGCCGCGCGCCTCGACGCCGCGGCGACGTCTCGGCATCGCGCGCGGCGCGTCCTCTCGCTCGCGCCGACGGCCGCGGCGGCGACGCGTCCGGAGACGCGCGCCGGCGTCCGTATCCGTCCGGTCACGCATCCATCATCCTCGTGTTGATTCAATCATTCATTTCGCTCATCACTCCGTGGGCCCCGCCCTCCCGTTCACTCTTCTTCTCCAGGCGTTCAAGGCGAACGTCAAGCCCGCGTTCGTCGTCCGCGCCGGCCGCACCATCGACACGGACGCGCGTCGCAAGGCGATGAAGGCGAAGCAAGAGGCGGACCGCAAGAAGGCGCAGGCGCGTCCCGTGACCGCGCCGGTCCCCGCGCGACAAGACCGCGTCGGCGCGGCGCGCGCGGTTCCTCGAGGACTTTCTCTCCCGGCCGGCGCATCTCTCCGCCCGTCGCCCCTCGCTTTCGATCCCGACACACCTACGCGACGCGTGCCTTTCAACCTTGTCGACTGACGCCGCCTTTCGACTCCACCCCGACGTCGTCAAAACTTCGTACGGCCAAACACCCTCAGGCGGCGAAGGACAAGGCGAAGAAGCTCGCCGATCAGGCCAAGGCGGCTGCCGTCAAGGCGAAGGAGGCGAAGAAGGCGGAGGAGGCGCGCAAGGCTGCCGCGCGCAAGGCGAACCAGGCGAAGTACAACGCCATGAACAAGACCGTCGGCGGGAGCTCCAAGCTCATCAAGAAGTCGGCGCCGCCGAGCATCAAGGATCCGTTCGCGGGACGCCCGAAGAAGGAGGGCGGCGGCGGCCTCTTCGGCCTCTTCGGGAAGAAGAAGTAAAGCGAAAGCGAGCGATATTACTCCGCGGTATTATATTACTCGAAGCGATTCGATCGATCGCGATTTATGATACTATCTCCTAACTTAGCGTCGGACGCCGACTCGTGAAGTGAAGACGAACGAAACGAACGACGACGACGACGACGACGACGACGACGACGACGACGACGACGACGACGACGACGACGACGACGACGACGACGACGACGACGACGACGACGACGACGACGACGACGACGACGACGACGACGACGACGACGACGACGACGACGCGCGAGTTTTGGTCGCGATCTCATCATTCTTTCGTCCAGTCGCGACGACTCTTCTACGCCAGACGCTGCGCTCCACCTCTCTCTTCTTCTATCTCCTCCCGCGTCCGCCGCCGCCCCTGGGCGAGACCCCCCCCCCGCCCAGCGTCGGGCTCCTCGGCACCGCGCTCTCGACGAGGTCCACGCTGCCGTCGTCCGCGCCGTCGATGCTGCCGCTCCGGTCGCTCAGTCCGTCGTGAAACGCGACGCTCCCGTTCCCGCCCCCCATCGACATCGACGCGCCCCCCGCGCCGGCGTCCATCGACACGCCGGTGTCGCGCCCGAGGCCGCCGTACGCGCTGCCGTACGGACTTTCCCCGCCGCCGCCGTCGAGCGAGAGGTTCCCGGTGTCGCGCCCGAGGTCGCTGTAGTCCAGGTCCTCGCCGATCTCGATCGACTCGTCGTCCGAGACGAGGACGTTACCCCCGGACGACCTCGGCGACGGCGACGCGGGCGGAAGTGTCACCGCGGCGCCGCGCTTGCCCATCGTCGCGCCGAGGTTCACGGACGGCGCGAGCGGCGCGAGCTTCCCGACCTTGCTCGGGGCCCGCGCGCCGCCGCCGTGAACGCCGCCTCCTCCCGGCCCCGTCGTCGCGGCGCCCCCGGGGGCTGGGAGCTCGTCCAAGGGATCTTCCACCCCGAAGTGACTCTCTAGCACGGCGAGGAGGAGCGGTCGCTCGCTCGATGTCCCTCGCGTCCCGAGCTTCGCGGCGAGGACGTCGCGCCCCTCGTAGTTCTCCTCCTCCCCCGACTCCGCGGCGAACACGCTTCTCGAGCTCGAGAGTCCGCTCCACTCGAGGTACTCGAGCACGAGCGCGGACAGGAGCTTCGCCTTGGGCAGAGAACGATGCTTCTGTCGACGTCCGTTCGCGTCGTCGTCCGCGGACGCGTCCTTCGAGCGAACCGCCTCGAACACGTGCGCGCGGAGCTCGGCTTTGAGCTTCGCGAGGACGCCCTTGCGCTCGAGCGACGTCGTCAGAGCCTGCGCGTGCGCGGGAGGGGCGAGGCGAGGCATGGCATGGGGGGGGGGGGCGTCTCAGATTCGCGAATGATGACGAGAGGGGGCGGAAGGGACGCGAACGGCCGACGCGCGCCTCCGCGCGTGCGAACGGACGGACGGACGGACGGACGGCTCCGCGCGGGCGCGTCGGCGACGGGCGACGTTCGCGCGATGGACGCGCGCCTGTTTCAGCTCGCTGAGCGCCTCCGGGCTGACGTCCATGGCGCGTTTCCGTTCGGACGGGCGGCGCGGGCGGTCAGTGCGACGAACGCCGTTCGCGACAGCAATTTTAAACGGGCTGGGATGGGCGCGAAAGGCACCGCGGACTGCTTCATCATCTTATTGCGTGTTCTCTCGCGCGCGATCTGGCTGGCACTCGCGACGGCGCGCGCGCGGCGATGCGCGACCGCGGCAAGGCGCGGCGGCGCCCGCCGCCCATGGCCCCGCCGTCGCCCGCCCCCGAGGACGAGCGCGACTCCGTGGACCTGTACGCCACGCTCGGGCTGACGCGAGACGCGTCCTCGGGCGCGATAAAAAAGGCGTATCGCACGCTCGCGCTCAGATTCCATCCCGACAAGAACCCCGGCGACGAGGTCGCGACCGAGACGTTCAAGGACATCGGCAAGGCGTACGCCATCCTGAGCGACGCGAAGAAGAAGAAGTACTACGACGACACCGGTGACGTGGAGGAGATCGACGTCAGCGCGGAGGACTTCGTGAGCGTGTTTCAAGAGATGATGCGCGAGATGCTCGGCGGAGGCACGATCGCGGACATGCTCGAGGGACTCCACGAGGACGACCTCGCGAGCATGCCGCCGTTCCCGTTCCCAAAAGCCTTGTTCCCCCCCGGGACGTTCCCTCCCGGGATGAAGTTCAGCGACGACTTTCACGTCCCCCCCGCGGTGGAGGAGCTGCTCGAGAGCGGCGGCCCGGAGGCGCTGGCGGCGCTGTTCAGCGGAGGCGGCGGCGGCGGCGCAGCCGGCGGCGGCGCGGGCGGGGGCGCGTTCTTCTCTGACGACTCGTCTGACGAGTGGGAGGAGGAAGAGGAGGAGGAGGCGGAGGGCACGCCGCGGATGCCGCCGCGGGCGGGAGGGAGGAAGAGCGCGAGCGCGGGCAGAACATCAGGGGGACCCAAACCCGGGGGGTCGTCGAGCCGGGGAGGTGAGACTGCTTCCCATACGACCCCGTTCGCGTGGTGAACGCCGTTCCTTAAGGACTTTTCCCGTCATCACTCTTCACCCGCGCTTCCCTTTCAACGTTTGACCGGTAAGACATTCGACTGACCGATCGCTTCACCCACGCAGGCGGCAGCCGGAGCCGGGGAGGACGCGCGGGGACCCGCCGCGGCGGCTTCCGCGGCGGCGGCTTCCCCGGCGGGATGATGGGCGGGCTGGGGCTGGACGACGAGGACGTGGACGACGACGACCTCGAGGCGATGCTGTCCCAGATGCCCCCCGGGATGTTCGAGCAGATGCTGCGGGAGGACGCCGGGAAAGGCGGCGCCGCGGGCGAGGAGGCGGACGCGTTGTTGTCGATGTTGTCGCAGATGGGCGCCCACGGGGGGATGGACGGAGGAGACGGAGGGATGATGGACGGGATGCCGCCGGATCTCGTGGATATGATGCAGCAGATCGGCATGGGCGGCGGCGGCGGCGGCGGCGGAGGGAGGAGGAGAGGCAAAGGCGGGGGGCGAGGGACGTTTCGCCGCGGGAAGTCCGGCGGCGCGACCCCGCCGACGCTCGTCGTCGATCGCGACGCCGTGGACGTCGGCGACGATTCGGAGGATGAACCGACGCCGAGCGGGACCCCCGGGGCGAACCACTCGAAGAACCAGAAGAAGAAGGAGAAGAAGAAGAAGGCGAAGAAGGCGAGAGCCGCCGCGGTCGCCGACGCCGGCGGGGCTGGGGACGCGACGACGACGACGACGACGACGACGTCCGTCCCGTCCGCGGCCGCGCACGCGTCGTGGAACCCGAAGCCGTCGACGTCGCGCCAACCCCCTCCCGGGTCTATCGACCGCGCGGAGGGGAAGCGGTGGATCGACGCCGCGAAGGAGGGTAACATCGGGACGATGCGCGGCATGCTCGGACAGACGCCGACGCTCTTGTATCACCGCAGCGCGGGAGTCGGACACACGGCGTTGCACTGGGCGTGCGCGCGCGGGGAGTCCGCGGTCGTGGACTGGCTGTTGTTCGAAGTCGACGCGGACGCGAACGCTTTGAACGCGGAGGGCGCGACGCCGCTGCACGCGGCCGCGAGTAACGGTCAGATGGCGGCGGTTTTGTCGTTGGCGCGCGCGGGCGCGGATCCGAACCGACGCGACGAAAACGGAGGTGCGTTCTATACACTGGTTCCCATACGACCCCGTCGGCGTGGTGAACGCCGATCCTTAAGGACTTTTCCCGGCGTCTCTCTCCGCCCACACCTCGCTTTCAATCCCCGACCTCGACCCCTTTCAACTCCAACTGACGCCTTTCAACTCCACCCCAACTTCGCTTTGTATGGAACGACCCGGAGACACCCCGGGGGAAGCGGCGGCGAGGCATTCGCACGCGGAAGTCGCCGCGGTGTGCGGTTTCGCCGCGAGCGGCGTCGGCGATCGTGAGGGGGGTTCAGCAGGCGCGCGAGGCGGCGGCGGCGGCGCCGCCGCCGACCTGGGGGCGGGGTCGAGCGCGCGGAGGACGAGCCCCGCGGCTTCGGCGCGGGCGGCGGCGACTCCCGCGAATCCGCGGACGCCGCCGCTCGCGGCGTCGCCGGACGACTTGGACGACGACTTGGACGACGACAGCGACAGCGACGGCGATGGCAGCACCAGTAGCAGCAGCAGCGACGACGAGGAGACGAAGAACGCGAAGTTCGCGAAGATGGCGGTCGAGGCGAAGGAGAAGGGCAACGCCGCGTTCGCGTCCGGGGATTACGCCAAGGCCGCGAAGCAGTTCACGATGGCGATTCGGTTCGATAAGACCAA